>NW_015163637.1:490803-529021 GCF_001447785.1 Gekko japonicus | reverse complement strand
CTTTCAGAGCAGAGTATGAATTTGAACCTGGAGCTTCCAGACACTAATCTGACACCCTAACCAATACAAGGTAGCTGCCATTACACTACCCATCATAGAATTCAAAATAGTATACACATGGATTCATATGGGGGTCTCCCATCCAGCACTGACCAGGCTGCAATCACATACCTTATGGCTACACCCTGGGACCAATCATTGCTGGCTCCCTTACAGTTTTAGCTGTGGTCTATTGATTGCATGTAACAATGAACATCAATAGATTCTAGTGTGCATCCCCATTAGTCAGAAGAGGAAGGCTGGGAAAATCTCTGCATCTCAGTGTTATCTGTGCTGAGTGTTTCTTCTCTCCTTTGTTACAAGTTTTAAAGTTTTAAGCACCTGGCTCACAGCCTGCTGTGCTAAATGAGCTGAGCCAGTGGATTCAGGACTAGCCCAGTATGCTGGATTATTAACATAAGAGAAGCCATGTTGGATCAGGGCAATGGAGCATCCAGTCCAACACTCTGTGTCACACATTGGTCAAAAACCAGGTGCCATCAGGAGGTCCACCAGCAGGGCCAGAACTCCAGAAGCCCTCCCACTTTCCCCCCAAGCACCAAGAATACAGAGCATCATTGCTCCAGACATAGTGTTCCATCTATACCTTGTGGCTAATTAGCCACTGATGGACCTCTGCTTCATATGTTTATCCAATCCCCTCTTGAAGCTGTCTATGCTTTTAGCTGCCAGCCACCATGCCCTGCGGCAGTGAATTCCACATGTTAATTACTCTTTGGATGAAGAAGTATTGAGGTGTTTCCTGTTAGTTTAAATAGTATTTTTGTGTCCATTTTGATTCCCCTGTGCAGAGAAGAGCTGGGCAAAATCATTTAAATTAATTAGTTAATTGGAAAAAAATCCTTCCTTTGAATTTTCTCTTCAGGTATAGTTTTCCAACTGACCTAATTTTGCTGCCAAAGTGGAATCAATTAATTGGCATGCATCCATTATTTTGGCCTTAGTAAAGTCCAGTGTAATTTAGTACAGTGTAATATGCATGCAACCTTTACTGTAGCATTCCTTGGGTTCATATGTCTTTTTAATATGGTTCCCCTCTTCCATCATGCTGATAGGTATGTGCACATTGACAAAACACTCCAAAAAAGCTATCTTGATGTGAAGGATTGTACAGATGAATCAAGATTTTTTTTTGCATTGAAATATATTCATGTGTCAGTAAACTGCTACCAAAAAAGAATCAATCACATGTATAATCACAGCAAGTTTGCTTTTTTTCAGTGTTTTACAAATTTGCACATGCACAGCCATAAAAGATGGGAAATAAGGTGCAAATGAACTGGAAAAAACTGCTTGTGCTGCAATTATGAAATTTTCCTTGTTAAACCAGAATTTAGGAGGAGTGAAATGCTGTGCAGAGACTTAGAAACTGGGAATATCCGCTCTCCCCAAATCTTCTTTCCCATCCAAAGGTGCAACCCATCAGTTCCACAGGGTCAGGTGAGCATCATAATGCAGTTGGTGAAGCATGCCCCCAAGTGTGCATTTGTTTTTGCAAGGAAGGTTGCTTACAATCAGCCAATGAATTTGAGATCATCCATTGTTTGTTTTGAATTTTATTTCAGAATTTTGTCCAGAGCAGAGGTCATTTCGGGGGGGAACGCGGGGGAATGCAGTTCCCCCGGGTGAGGTGCAGGGGGGTGGGGCACACAACAAAGCCCCGCCCCTTCTTCCGGCTGCCCCCTTCTTCCAGCCTCATTCTGTTGCAGAAGGAGGAAGAAGCAGGAGGGTAAGGTGGCGTCCTCCCCCTCTGCCTGGCCGAGGCCACTCCACGTGGCCTCTGCAAGGACTCCCAGCCCCATCCAGGAGCTTCCCCGAGGTAGCTGTGTTAGTCTGTTGCTGCAAAATAGTCCAAGAGTTCAAATAGCACCTTTAAGACTAACCTTTAAGACTAAGACTAACTGAGTGGTGGGTGTGGTCTTATGACACACTTCTGGTGATGGCAGGGGGTGTGGCATATGCTAATGAGTTATGCTAATGAGTTCCCCTAGCTCTTTTTCTACGAAACGACTCCTGGTCCAGAGTATCATGAATGGGAAATTTGCTGCAGATGTTGAATTTTATTTCAGAATTTTGTCCAGAGTATTATGAATGGGAAATTTGCTGCAGATTTATCTCATTGCAGAGCAAGAGCAAACCACAATACTGTGATATTTTTTTAGTAGAGCAACCTGGTGTTCCAGAATCCTCTAGCCTCTCCTATTCCAGGTCCATCTCTAAATTTTCCTTCCTTAATGCACAGAGATGCGAGGCGAGAGGGAATTTCTTGTTTGTTCACGGCCTTGAAACAAAGGCAGATCTAAAGGTTGTTCTTGGGCAGGATGCTATTTGTTCGGGCCTGGCCTCTTTGAGCACAGGGAGGCTGGAGGCAAGACAGGTAGGCAAGAGTCAAGCAGGAAATAGGAGGAGTACAGAGAACATCAAGCTTTAGTGGAGCCGAGCCTCTACCCAGGCTCTCCATTTCTTTTCTTTTTTTTAATAAATATTTTTATTTGGTTTTACACAGTTTACATTCCAATACATTATTAACATATATGGTAGAGTCTCCTACATTTAATGTCTCTATCCAATCATACACCCTTGACCATCTTTTGTTATACACTTTTTCATTTTTGTCTTGCAACATCAAGCTCAGGTTATCCATTTGTACTAGATCTAACACTTTCACCACAACCTCGTCCCTGGACGGTATTATATCTAGTTTCCAATTTTTGGCCAGTAATAAACGGGCAGCGGTTATTATGTACACTAATACATATTTATCCTGCTGGTTACAACCCTTAGGTAACATATTTAATAAGTATATTTCATGTTCCAGCGCCAATTTTTCCCCATAATTTCTTGAATCAATCTTCTCACCATTTTCCAATATCCCTGAATTTTACTGCATGACCACCACATGTGGTAAAAGGTCCCTGCATTGGCCTTACATTTCCAACATTGGCTGGAGTAACCAGGATAACATTTGGCTATTTTTTCAGGAGACCAATCCCAGGCTCTCCATTTCCACAGGGTCCATGTAGGATCCTTAGTGAAGGGCAGGCTTCACTGTTGGATCTCTTCTGCAGCCCCCGGTTCATGAGCCCTTTGGTTTTCTGGTCCCATGGTCTCAGCTGGTGGTCTATCTGAGCCCTGGGTATCTGGCGGCCTGTGGGTCTCTGGACAGCAGGGTCTTCCAGGATCTTGAAGTGGTACATCAGCCACTGCCAACAGTTCTACCTCATTTCACAGTTCAAAACTGCAATTTATACATATGGAATGTGTTACATATCAAATTACAGATACACAGTCCTTGCTAAAAATGTTTCACTGTGCAACCCTTTTGTAATTTCTCATGCATCCTGGTGCTGTATTAAATATACATTTATCATTTGAAATTCAGATTATTACAGTTACAAACCCGCTGATTTATAAAAATGAAAAATAGGAGAAAGGCCAGGGTCTTGACTCGCTTCATGATATACTGGGCTTTTATGATAATTTATATAAATTATTGAATTAACTGTACTCGGGAAGTACACTGGGACAAAATTTTCCACAGGATTAAGCAGCGACTGCTACACTCAGAGCGTGCCCTACTTTGCAATACTTTGCATCTCACATCGAACAATCAGCTTTCATCTGATGGCAGCAAAGCTTTCTCAAACAATACATATTTAAAGATGTTCGGCACCACCCTTGTGTTAAGCATATCACTACATTTCTTTTTTTTTTAACAGATTAAGGGCTTCAAGGATATACGATGGCTGGCTGCTGCCAAAAGCCGGTCCATTCAGACATGGAGCTAAGGCCAACGGTGACAGGAAAGGCCAACCATGTGGCCACCTTCAAATGACCCAACCAGAGCTATCACTAAAGAAGCAGCAGCTCCATGGAAGGAAATTATCCCTTATTGCACCCATAGACTTATTTCCTAGCAGCATTTAGGTGACTGTTGATGTGCATCACCACTAGGGATGCCATGGACTTCACTGTGGGTAGGTTCAACCCATGGGCTGAACCTTACATCACTCCACCTCACCATGATCAGTTGCAAGCACCTACTGAACGGTTAGCTGTAGTGGTGGGAGAGGGGGAAGGTGCAAAGCAGAGGCAGTGGGGGAAGCCAAGGGTGGACCACTATTGGCAGTAGACAGAAGCTGCAGGGGAGGCCAAAGCTTTGGAGCTGGGGATGGCGTCATCTCCAGAAGAACAGTTACCTCCTGCTGTGCTCAAGGCACTTGAATAAGGAGAATCGTAGATCAAGCACTTAGCTCCAGGACTTTCTTTTTAAGCAGCCTCCCTGTCAGTGAAAAAGTTGGCCATTGCGGCAGTAGATCAACACTAAAAATGCAAGGACATTCAATATTAAATTGTGTCCTGACTTGATGGACTTATAGTTTAGCTCTGCATTGTGATTTGTGAAATTTTTATCTATTAGGCTGGGGCTGGGGTGCAGTGGTAGAGTATCGTCTAGCATACAGAGCGTCTGAAATTCAATCCCTGGCATCTGCAGTTAAAAAGAGCAGATGCTGGGTGATATGAAAGAACTCAACCCGAGGTCCTGGAGAGCTGCTTTCTGCTGGCGTAGAGAATACTGTACTCTTTGATAAACCAATGGCTAGACCTGGGGATGGCGTCATCACCAGAAGAACACTTGTCTCCCCCTGTCCTCAAGGAATCCCAGAGAGCTGCTGTCTAGTGGAGTAGAGAATACTGTACTCTTTGATAAACCAATGGTGTGTCTCACGGCAAGGTGGCTCCACGTGTTTGTCCCAAGCTTCCTTCAAAAGATCTCAAGGTGCCACACACCATTTTATCTTCACAACGGTACTGAGAAGTAGGTTAAACTGACAGAAAACGACTGATCCTCCAGTGAACTGATGGGAATCTGAATCCAAGTCTCCCCCATTATAGTCCCACCACTGCAACCCACTGGCCGTTCTGTATATGGAACTCAGCTTCAAACTATAGAATTAGTATTTGAGATTGGGAGAATGTAAGATGTATCATTCCTTGCTCTTTCAGCACAATTGGGGTGGTGGTGGTGGAGTGCTCAGGAAGCTGATTGGCTGTAACACCAGTACATCTCCATGATGTGCCACTGTTATTCAGAGATGTGCAGTGTAGCACCACTGCAGTGGATGCTGAGTGCCGGCACAGTCCCACCATGAATAACTGCCAGTGAGCTGCCAGACTAACCCTACACAGGCCAGGGTGGGTGGAAAGTGTTAGTTGGCTCCCTAAGCTGCCCTAGCCTGAGAACCCCCCCCCCCCCGGGAACTGGCAGAAAGTTACACTTGTGATAATTATGGCATTGCCCATAGGCACCCATGATGGCTGGTGAATGTTGTCCTCCTTCAGGCACCATGCCCCTCTGCCCCGAATCACAGGGGTTGTGTACTAGCACTGCAGCCAGCATCCATTGGTTCCTGCCAGAACATCTGCCTCTCCTAAGGCCAATACAAGCCCCGTGCAATGCATGGACTGACCAGATGCCCAGTCATATGGCATAGGGCTTTATCAGTCAGCCCTGTGCTGCTGGCATCTAGAAAAGAAGGTACGGTTACAGCGGGGAAGTACTGGGTTTCATCTCCCTTTCCCATACAAAATTGGAGATTTCATTTCGGTCTTCAAGGACAGTAATAGCTTTTATATTAAGCAACACATATGCATGTTTTCCTGCCCTGTATAACAATGGCTAGCCCCAATATTAATCATTGTAAAAGCCGAGGTTAAGGGTAATCTTTCTCCTTCTGTAGATAATAAATGTCAGCAGTTGGCAGGGAAGTGGGAAAAGGTGAGCGGAAGGGTTAGTAGTACATGTCTATGTGAAAAACAGCTGTCAGATTCTCAAAATGGTCTTTGCTTTTGCAAGTCATAATTTTACCTTCTTTTGGGGGGGGGAGCAGCACAGTAAGCAAAACACTATAACCTTTTGTTTGAAACTCCTTTTGATTGAGAGCAAGGCAAGGCACTCATTTGCCATTCAGAGTTCTCCACTAAACCACTTTGAGTCTCAAAATCTAAAAAAAACCCAACCCTGCTAAATGCTTATTGGTGTGCATTTTTTAAAATAAAAATATATATTGCCTTACTTTTTTATTCAACAAGTGATTACATTGTGGGATTCGTTGACCCTGGATATAATGAGGGCCCCAAGTGTGATGGTGGAAAGTGCCATCATGTCAAAGCCGACCTATGGTAACCCCTGTAGGGGTTTCAAGGCAAGATACAAACAGAGGTGATTTGTGATTGCCTGCCACTGTGTCACAACCCTGGACTTCCTTCGTGGTCTCTCATTCAAGTACAAACTAGGGCTGACCCTGCTTAGCTTCTGTGATCTGACAAGTTCAGGCCAGCCTGTGCCGACCAGGTCAGGAGAAGCCATACATATAATTGGCTTTAAAAGATTAGACAGTTTCATGGAGGATAGGTCCATCAGTGGCTACTCGCCATGGTGACTAAAGGGAAGCTCTGAACACCTGTACAAGGAAGCAACATTAGGAGAAAGCACTGACCTCTATGCCTGGTTTGTTGACTTTCCCGGGCAAGTAGTTGGCCAATGCATGAAAGAACTAGTGCTGAATGCAACCACTGGTCTGATTCAGCAGGGCTTTTCTTATGTTCTTAAGAGGACACATAGCCACATAATCTTGAACAGAATCTGTCAGAATGTTGCAACGTAGAATGTATTCCAGTCCACGTCTGCTTAAGGCTAATGGTCTGTTTTGTGTTTTTCTCACGGGTGCGAGCTATTTCAGTTCTATTTAGCTAGATTTTATCTAACTTTTAGATGAGGGAAAGGCTGTGATGGGGAGGGGAGAAGGCTTCAAAAAAAACCGAGTGCTTCAGCCACACACACAATGAGTTAGACACGTTGTGGGAGTGGGAGAACCGTGTAAGATCACTGGTATTTTGTAAAGCCCCACCTGGAAAGTGCACTTCCAAGTAATTCCACAGTGGAATGGACTGATCCCCATGGAGTTAATTGCAACCTTGAATGGTGGGGGGGGGGAGGGGACCATCAAGGCAGTAGAAAGGAAAGAAAGTGTTGAGTGACCTCTCTTATATTGACATGCTCAAAGCAGCTACCTGGAGCTAATTTTTCAAAAAGAATCATATCCTTTTTTTGGGAGGGGTGTGTGTTTCCATTCTCTCCTTCTTCCCATCCCATGCCATCCACTGTAATCAGCTTCTGTGTCCCCTAGGAGCCTCACATAAAAAGGGAAAGGTTTTCCACCACAAAGATCCTCTGTCCACCCCTGTCCTTCACTGCCTGGAGGACCTGAAGGGCAGGATCCTCATCACTGGCTGTTTCATCCATTTTAAGAGCATGTAGCAAGCCATGTTTCCTCAATGCTTCTTGCAAAAGCACCCATTATGTTGCTGTGTTGCCCCATCCCTCTTCTGGGCTACAGCTGTTGAGACGGAGGAACACCAAAAGCCTCCCTGGTTGCCATGAAGAAACTTCTTCTCCCACATGGAGCAGTCATGGGAGGAAGCATAAGTCCCCATCCTCAGAGCAGGCTTTCCAAGTACTTACCGTGATTCAGCAGGGGACGAAGGTGTCCTCACAGGATCATTCCTGTGGGGACAACAGATGTGCCGCACCATGCTGTCACCAGGAAGTGACACCGGGCGCCGCTCTGGCAATGGGGCCAGAAACTCGATGGTACCATTGAGTTTTCAGCCCCATTGCCAGAGCGTCGCCCAGTGTCATTTCCTGGTGATGGCATGGTGTGTTACAAGGAGAAATGTTCCGGCTGGGGAGCATGTGTCCCCCGCCGGACTGCGGTAACTACTTGGGAAGCCTGCCTCAGAGACCTCTTATCACAGATAACCTCATTGCATCTAGTTAGGTCCTTGGGAGGAGTCAAGACATTCTAGGAATTTTGTTTCAGTGGCCTAGAAGATGTGGAAAATTATAACGGAGCTTATTCAAAGGCACTATGAAGCTCATTGGGTGACCTGGGGCCAGTCACTTTCTCTCAGCCCAGACTACCACACAGAGCTGCTGTTGTGAAGATAAAATGGAGAAGGGAAGAATGATGGTGTGAGCCACTTTGGATCTCCTAATTAAATCAACTCTCTTCCACACTGCAGGCCTGCTCTGATTAACCTTTGGCCACATGTATCCCACAATACCTAGCATAGTCTTTTGGTGGCCATCTATCCTCTTCCACCAGTTGAAAGGCTTGGAGGATCCAACCCCAAATAAGGAACTTTGGTTTATATCTAGACTCAGTGTCAAAAATATCATAGCTTATATAGTTTCCTTCAGCAAAATGGGGGGAGGGGAGCCAATGTGGTTAGGGCTCCTTGCAATTCATAGACGAGGAAGCAACATTCAAGAAAGCAAAGGAAGTTGACCATTAATATTTTCTGCTATTCACCTTGGGGGTGGACGATTTCTGGTAACACAAATGTAGAATTTTAAACCTTAGCATTTCCAGTTGTGAGGGTCCACTCACAACACTTTTTTAAAAAAAGAATGCCTTATTGATATACAGAAGGGGCACTCAAAATCTTTGTTGCAAAAACACATAATTATATCTTTAATCTGTAATGTTAGGTAGGAAGATGGGAGGTGGGGAAATAAGATCACAAGGGCCAAGCACTCACCTATGGAAATCAAACTGAAAAAAGAGGTAATTAGTTGCAAAGGAAATATAACCTTACAGTAGAGATAAGCATCTGTTACTGAAGGTTTTATTAAACTGGGTACCTATTCAGCACTGCAATCAAGCCCATTTGCATTAATTTGATATCCCGACTTGTTCAGTCTGGTTGCTTGCTTATTAAAGAGTATAAACATTGCTTACAGGCTTCAAGGAAGGAAACACTATTGTTATTGAGATAATCACAGATTAATTAGGTGGGGAAGCTGGTATCGCCTGCACTTGAAAACAAAGTCTCCGAGGCCTTTGATAGAATCAGCTCATACATATTTAATCTGGTGGACACGCGTTGCTTGAAGTGCGTACACTGTGATTTATTGAATTTCTCTGACTGGAAATGGAAATGAACATATGCACACTGAAGTCACAGTTGTCAAGTGTTTGGCTAAGCCCTGCTTTTCCTCAGAGGTCTCCAGCTGATTTATTTGTTCGCCAGTCAGTTTGTTTTTAACTCCCGCCTTTTCCCTCATAAGAAACCCAAGGCAGTTTACAAGAAAGAAAGAAATTAGGGATCTCACAATTCATGAGATAAATCACAAACCACCAGCACCAATCAAAACCAATCACAAAAAAAATGGAAGTCAACCATATGGCAGCTGATTGGTTAAAACAATTATAGTCAACATGGTGCCTGCGGATGCCATGGTAACTGCCTAGCACTGTGATTCTTGATGCCCACTTGCTTCTCTAGCACACCTACTCCCCAAAGAACAGGTCAGAAAATCCTAGGGGACATTTCCTCTGAGTTGGCAGGGAGTCCCCATTCACAAAGATGCTTGGCTTAGAACCTCCCAATGTTTTGCAATTGTCTTACCTACGTCAGCCCTTTTGTGATGGCACCCACTACCATTTCTCAAAATTCCAAAAGTACCCACAGGCTCAAATAAAGTTGAGGATCCTGGAACTAAATCAACTCCATGCCCTGGAAAGCTCCTTAAAATAATTGTGCTTTACCCCCATTTTTGAAAACACCAAAGACTGGTGCTTTCTTGACTGATTCCAAATTAAAAAAAAACAAAACAAAACCCTTCAGGGACAGTTAAATCCCCCCTGATACCTTTTGAAATGGCCTCTGTAGGGATCTACTTCAGGCATCAACCATGAGAGATTAGAACTGGGGGGGGGGGATTCTAACTGTCAGTAAGAGGCAGGGGGAAAGAGAAGGGCCCTATTTTGGCCATTTAGGGAGGGAGCCTTGGGGCCAGGCCTGACAAGGGTTGCCAGTGCCGGGCTGGAGAATTCCTAGAGATTTTGTGGTGGACTCTATGGAGGGCTGGGTTTGGGGAAGGGAGAGGCCTCAGCTGGGTATAATGCCACAGTAGGGCTGCCAGGTCTCCCAGGGGGCAGGGGTTTGCCCACTCTAGAGACCCCCAACCCACTGGCCCAGATCCAGCCACCAGGGGGAACCCCACCCCCAAAGTGCCAGAATTGTTCTGACGTATCTGGCGTGATTACATCACCCGGAGGTGACATAATTACGCGGGGCACGTCATCAGGGGATGCTCTAGCATTCGGCATTAAAACTCTATGGTACCGTAGAGTTTTAAAGCTGAACACTAAAGCATCCCTCGATGGCATGACCAGCGCAATGACATCACTTCTGGGTGATGTCATCACAATGTGCACACATTACGTGTGCACGTGAAGCTCCCGGACACAAAGCTTCCAATCCCTGCTGAATGCCTGGTAGGGACCTGGCAACCCTATGCCACAGAGTCCACCCTCCAAAGCAGCCATTTTCTCCAGGGAGACAGATCTCTGCTGTCTAGAGTTCAGTTGTAATTCTGGGAGGGGTCTCCAAGTTCCACTTGGATGTTGGCAACCCTAGGCCTGGCAGCAGTCTAGGGTTGCCAGGTCCCCCCCAACCACTGGCAGACTCTATCCTCCAAAGAATCAATTTTCTCCATTGGAAGTTATCTCTGTAGTCTTGAGATGAGCAGTAATTCCAGGGGATCCCCAGGTCCCACCTGGTGGCTGGCATCTCTAGGCAGCACCCTCTGGGTGACTTGCTACCACCTGATTTGCATGACTCAACTAGGCTTGGCTGCTTGCTACTGTTCATCAACAGCCACCCTATGAAAGCCAGTGTGATGTAACAGAGCTTCAAAGGGTCTGCACGACCCAGGTTCAGATCCCCATCTTGCAGTGGAGGCTAACTGGGTGATTTTGGACCAGTCACATACTTTCAGCCTAACCAACCTCACAGGGTTGTTGTGCAGATAAAAAGAGGAGAGAATAATGCAAGCTACTAGGTCCCCACTGTGGAAAAAGACTGTATTTTTCCTAGGCAGAGGCTGTGGGGGATGGGAGTGGAGACGGAAAGTTGAAGACAGGGAGGCAGATAAAGGTAGGTTGGCTGTTAGGTGGGAAGGAAATAGGGCTGCCAACTCCAGGTTGGGAAATTCCAGGGCATTTGAAGGTTGGAGCCTGGGAAGGGTGAGATTTGAAAAGGGGAGGAACTTCAGACTGGTATAATGGCATAGACTCCACCCTCCAAACCAGCCATTTCCTCCATGAGAACTACCATTGCCAGTCTCCAGGTGAGGGCTGGAGATCACCTAGAATTACAACTGCTGTTTAGCTGACAGAGATAATTTCCCCTGGATAAAATGTCTGATTTGGAGGGCTGACTCTATGGTATTATATCCTGCTGAGGCTGCTTGCCTCCTCAAACCTCATTGTCCCAAGGCTCTATCCCCAAATCTCCAGGAATTTCCCAACCTGGAGCTGGCAGCCCTGAGGTGAATGGATCTCTGTAGCTGGGAAATCCATTGCAATTCCCAGAGTGCTCCCACTGCTGCTGCAGGGGGAGAGGAAGCCAGTAGGTAGCTGGGAGCACTGCCACCACTGCTGCTGCTGTGTGGGGTGGGGGAGGGAGCAGGCAGGAGGTTGGGAGAGTGATGGGGGCAGAAAAAAAATGATGGGGTGAGGGCAGAAAGAGAGAGAAAGAGTGATGAGGTGGGGAGGCAGAAAACCCAAGAGATGATGGGTCAGAAAGAGAGAGGAAGTCATATGCATGGAGGAGAGAGAGTAAGAAAAGGGGGACAGAAAGGAGAAATAGTGTGAGAGAGGTAGGGAGAGAGGGGAGAAAGCAAAGATATGAGGAATGGGATAACCATCCTGCAAGTTTCTTGCGGTTCTCCACTTGTATATACATGGGGCAAAAGCCCCATGTAGCCCTGCCCACTTTCTAAAAGGACTTAGCAGATGCCAGGAAAGGTATTGGGGGCACCATGGCACCGACGGGCATACAGTGGGGACCCTGCCTATAGCAAAAATGTGCTAACGTAGCAATTTAGTGATTTTAATAAGAAGTCAGGGCACCACATAATCTGGAAAGGTATTGGGGGCACCATGGCACCGACGGGCATACAGTGGGGACCCTGCCTATAGCAAAAATGTGCTAACGTAGCAATTTAGTGATTTTAATAAGAAGTCAGGGCACCACATAATCTGATGCCCGAAGCTGTAGTTTATGGAGTCTGTGTGTAAATCTGGCTCTGAATTCTTTATTTGTATTAAATAGATTGATTGCTTAGAGGTCTTGCAGAAACTTGGCCTGATGTCCCTTCCCAACCAATTGTTCCATCCCCCCACAAAAAAAATCTGTCTGTAATTAGCAAAGCTGCTAGTATGAACTGCTACAGTATCAAACATATTTAATTGAGAATTAATAAAGCAGTCGAAGGGAAATTAAATCCCAATTGATTGTTGGAAGAGCACCTATTGAGGTATAAGTATATAGAAGATAAATCTACTTGCCATGTAATTAATTCAAATCTGCAGAACCAATGAGTGTGTGACTCTCTTCCTATTATTGCATTGCGCCGGTGAGGAATGTTTAGCAATTTAATTACCATTTAGCCACACAACTAAAGGAAATTAGATATTAAGCATACTATCTAATTAACTTGGTATAGATTGCTTGCTAAACAAATATTACACATATCTAAACAATTTGTTCCAATTACAGGTCTCAACGTTCTTAAGGTTTAAAGCATTAATACCAAAATTAATTATGCATGTCTGCAATATGCATAGTATATTGAACAGTGATTCCCCCCTCTTTTTCAAGATATATGCAGCCCATAGGCTTTAATTATCAAAACACCCCAGTATGTGGAATAGCAACAAAACTGCCAGTAGTTGATCTGGGATCCCAGGAACGTGAAGTCTGTCACTACTTCCACAGCTTCCCCTTCTATTTGCCAAGGAGTGATGGGGCCGGATGCCATGATCTTAGTTTTTTTGATGTTGAGCTTCAAGCCCACTTTTGCGCTCTCCTCTTTTACTCTGAGCAAGAGGCTCTTTAGATCCTTTTCACTTTCAGCCATTAGAGTGGTATCATCTGCATATCTGAGGTTGTTGATCTTTTCCCCAGCAATCTTAATTCCCGCTTGTGATTCATCCAGGCCAGCATTTCGCATGATGTACTCTGCATATATATTAAATAAGCAAGGTGACAGTATACATCCTTGTCGTACTCCTTTTCCTATGCTGAACCAATCAGTTGTTCCGTATCCGGTTCTAACTGTCGCTTCTTGGCCCTTATACAGGTTTCTCAAGAGACATGTGAGGTGGTCTGGTACTCCCATCTCTTTAAGGACCTGCCATAGTTTGTTGTGATCCACACAGTCAAAGGCTTTAGCATAGTCAATGAAGCAGAAGTAGATGTTTTTCTGGTACTCTCTTGCTTTCTCCATAATCCAGCGAATGTTGGCAATATGATCTCTCGTTCCTCTACCTCTTCGAAACCCAGCTTGTACTTCTGGCAGTTCTCTATCCATGTACTGTTGAAGCCTAGCTTGTAGGATCTTGAGCATGACCTTGCTAGCGTGTGATATGAGTGCAATTGTGCGATAGTTTGAACATTCCTTGGCATTGCCCTTCTTTGGGATTGGAATGTATACTGATCTTTTCCAATCCTGTGGCCACTGTTGCGTTTTCCAAATTTGCTGGCAAATTGCGTGCAGCACTTTAACAGCATCATCTTTTAAGACTTTGAATAGCTCAGCTGGAATACCATCACCTCCACTAGCTTTGTTGTTAGTAATGCTTTCTAAGGCCCATTTAACTTCACATTCCAGGATGTCTGGCTCAAGGTCAGTGATTATACCGTCGTGTTTGTCAAGGACATTGAGGTCTTTCTTGTATAGTTCTTCTGTGTATTCTTGCCATCTTTTCCTAATCTCTTCTGCTTCTGTTAGGTCCCTACCGTTTTTGTCCTTTATCATGGCCAGCTTTGCATGGAACGCTCCCTTGATTTCTCCAATTTTCTTGAAGAGATCTCTAGTCCTTCCCATTCTATTGTTTTCTTCTATTACTTTGCACTGTTCATTCAGGAAGTTTCTATGTAGTGTGCTTCAAATTTCTTTTTTGTCATTTTCTCAAAATATATGTTTACTGTGAGATTTGGAGTTTTGACATTGGCCACATGGCTCCATGATAGTAGTCGATGGTGCCCTATGTACAAATTTCCAAATGTCCAGGAAAGTGAACAGTAATGATTTAAATAGTGTGTAGAAAGTCTTTACTGAAAAGTCCACTAATGTTGTGATCTTGTGCACAATTTCACAGGGTCAATTCTCACTAAATATAACAGGATTTACTTTGGAGTAGGCACATGCAAAAAATTCCACTGTGCAATCACAACTACAGGTGTCATGTAGTGATTATGAGATGCGAAGACACTGGTTCAAATATCACTCCAGACATCAAGGCTCCTAAAGCTCCTAAAGGGAAGGTCCATATACACTGCAGAGCGTATAGTTTGGATCTGGGGTCAGAGTTAAGATTTCTCTTCAGTTCCCATTAGTGTGGTGCCTGATTTAGATTGGGACCCTGACACACATACTGGAAGGATTCTCCTCAATGCACACTCCAGACTGAGGTCAAGGCAAATGTGGAGAAGGGGATTTGGCCTCCCCTCTGTGCTATTTTCCTGACCAGAAATGATCCTGGAAGAGGTGCTTTTTGGCCCATTGTGGAAACCCATGACAAGAGCCAGTTTGGTGTAGTGGTTAAGTGCGTGGACTCTAATCTGGGATAAACGGGTTTGATTCCCCACTCCTCCACCTGCAGCTGCTGGATGACCTTGGGCAAGCCATAGTTCTGCCAGAGCTGTTCTCTCAAGGACAGTTCTGGAAAGAGCTCTCTCAGCCCCACCTACCTCACAAGGTGTCTGTTGTGGGGAGGGGAAGGGAAAGGAGTTTGTAAGCCGCTCTAAGACTCCTTTGGGTAGTGAAGGGCGGGGTATAAATCCAATCTCTTCTTCTTAAAACTGGAAATGGCACTTGTGGTGGGAGTCTAAAGTTGCCAGGTCCAGGTTGAGAAATCCCAGGAGACTTGGGGGTTGACCCTTGGAAGGGTATAGGGTTGCTAGGTCCTTCCTCTTATGGTGGTGGTGGGGGCTTACCCAGGAAGCCCAGGTGACATCCCCTACAATGTGGTGACATCACTAATGCCAGAAGTGATGTCATCACATTGCAGCATGTGCCAGAAATGATGTTATCGCATTGTGACTTTGCAGTGATGCTCTGGTATTATTGAAAAAAAACCTCTATGGTAAAAATGGCTTTATCGCATTGTGACTTTGCAGTGATGCTCCGGTATTATGGAAAAAAATGTGGTACATGCTGGAAGTGATGTTGCCATGTCACCAGTGATGCAGTCTGGGCCTCCCTCCTACTCCTGTTAAGTCCCACTGCTGGCCAGCTGATCAGCAACAGTAGGTGGGGCCTGTGGGTGGGGGCTGGAAACCCTAGGTGGGTAGGGTTTGGGAAGAGAAGGGACCTCAGCAGGGTATCATGCCATAGAGTCCACCCACTGGATGCCAATGAGCTCTTCTTTTCCTGGTATTAGAATTTCAGCTGCAAGATAATCCTCAGATCTCCTGGCTATAGAACACACACTGCCATACGATAATTATTATTAATTAAGTCTTATTAATTCCTCCCCCCTAAATTTGCAGTCAGAAACATAAGGCTGCTGGGCTCAATCCAGGCATTAGGTAACACTATTTCAGTTGCACACTTGCCAACATACAGATAACATAAAGATGTAGGCAAGGGTACATCTGTAGCAACAGATCATCAGGCCTTTAGAAATTGGATCACCGAACTGGTTGTTTTGCTCTCCTTCATAGAGGCCCTCCAGAAAACATAAAGATTTAGGCAAGAGTACATCTGTAGCAACAGAACATCAGGCCTTTAGAAGTTGGATCACCGAACTGGTTGTTTTGCTCTCCTTCATAGAGCCCCTCCAGAAAAACAAGTTGGGGACAAGAGGATCAAATGGTTAGTTTTATTGGTCTTGTGCTTTGTGCAGTTTGCCCTTAGATATCATTGTGGCACTAACCCTAAACCTATGTGCTTAGCCCTCTGAATGTACATCTACAGGAAACAAAATCCGCAAGAGTGTTCTTTTTTTAATGGGCTACACATTTATAACTCTGTATCTTCCCTCTGATGACTGTGTTTCTCTCCCATCCCCATTAAAAGCCTTAAATCCATCTGTGAGACCTGGTAATTTCCCAGAAATCTTTGTGGTTTTGTGTCTGATTGGACCCTTACCTTTACATTTTATTTTAAGTTTCTGAGCATCATCTCTTGAGATTTGCTTCCCATCTTTCCGTTCTCCCCAATCTGGTATTTCAAAGCATAAATCATTAAATCCTAACAAATTATCCCTGGGTGCAGAATGACCAGGAATCCACTGTAGAAATCTAAGTAGTCTTTGGAGAAATGGATTCTCAAAGAACAGCTGAGTCCTTACCCAGCTGAACAGACCAAACAGAATGAAAAGGTTGACAGGAATATATATCTCATGCTGAAGCAAATATAAGAACATTTCTTCTCATATCCCCACATAATGACAGAATGCAGGGCTATTTTTGGGCAGGAACGCGCAGGAACGGAGTTCCGGCTGGCTCCTGAGTTGGCCACGCCCAGAAGGAACTCATTAGTATAATAGGCCACACCCAACAGCAGAAACTTATTAGGATTGGCTACATTAGGGGCGGGTGGCCTAACATGCAAAGGAGTTCCTGCTACAAAAAAAGCCCTGGGTTTTCACAACAAACAAGGTAAACAGAATAAGAAGCAAAAGGTGGGTGTGGCTGGATGACCACACTTCTGGTAACATGGGGGTGCGGCCTAATGTGCCAATTAGCTGTGCTGTCAGGGGTGTGGCCTAATATGCTAATGAGTTTCTGCTGTTGGGTGTGGCCTATTATGCTAATGAGTTCCTGCTGGGATTTTTCTACAAAAAGAGCCCTGACAGAATGGATATATGCCATGTGCTGAAGGTCCAGAGAAACGACACCTAAAATTCTCCATGATTTTTCAAGCATCACTAAGTCTCATGGGAGAAGAAATGTTCCCCATGTAAAACCAGAAGTTCATCAGAGCCAGCCTGGTGTAGTAGTTAAAGTGTTGGACTAAGGAGCAGGAGACTCAAATCCCACTGTGCGATGGAGCTCGCTGGGGGACTGTGGGCCTGGTACTTTCTCTCAAACTTAACTTTTGTCACAGCATTATTGTGGGGATAACAATCAAGGAAGGAAAAATTTTGTTTGTTCCTCTATGGAGGAAAGGTAAAATTAGAAAAAATAAATGTAAACACACACACACACAGGATTAATAAATGGAGTATTCATTCTAATCCATTCATTCTGAGAAGCAGAGTATGAATTCTTTGTGTGTATGTGTGTGTGTGTGTTATTTGTTTTTCCTTTCAGGAAACACATGTAACATATACTCCAAAATTGTTTCCGAAGAAGAGTCTTTGTTTAGTGTCTTGTGAAAAGACTAATAACAACACAAGATTGCCGGGGGTCTCCCTCTTCACTGTTTACTACTTGAAAAATTCCTGAAACACTTCAATAGGATTTTTTTTTGTTTGTTTAAAAAAATACTACAGTGAGAATTTGTTCAAAGACAATACCTTTGAGCCTGGTGGGCCATAATAATTAGACCATGTCACAAGAAACAGTTTCACATTCAGCTACTGTCTGTGTATTGATCTTTTTCTGTCTTTTTTAAATTCCCTGTAAACTCCTCCTCCCCCAAGAAGAAATCAGACAGGATGGAATGCTAACCTCTAGTGAACTATTACTTCTTTAATAACTGCCAGTTCTCACAGCTAGAGGATAGCTACCTTTTGAAGCTATTAATACAATAGGGAGAAAAATGCCAAGTCATGGAACTGTTACATACATGCATGCGTCTTTTTTTTTTTTAGGGGTATACAAATATGTTTTGCTGTTGTTGATATAAGTGTAACTGTTCTGTATTAATACTGTGGCTGAGCTTCTTGCTAAGCTTCATAGTCTGCAAGGATCCTGAGATTCTTCTTGTGAGCCAATCAGAAGAGGGGATATTTTGGAGGGAATTATTGTTATTAGCTCTTACTATGTAGAGGCAGTTGTATTGAAGCAGCTAATGCCTGAGCCTTGTGTTAGAGACCATTGCTTGCTAGTATGATAAAGCACTTGCACTGATTGGCTGCCCAAGTCACAGACCAATCAGGGAAGACTAGAATGGAACAGGAAATGCAAATAAGGTATGCTATGATTGGTTATTACTGTGTCAGGAGGTGTGGTTGTCAGCTATGCTGCCATGGGGGTTGGGGAGTTCATTCTGTGTCTTGTTAATTGCTCTTGCATTCCTATCCCTGCTGTTATGCCTTTGCTGAAATGCTTATCTCTACAGATGTGCAGGAGGAGGTTGTGTTGTCTGGAGAGCTCCAATGTCCCGTGAGAGACTCCGAGTTCTCAGCTTTAGCCACCTAACGGTTGCCTGACTTATCCTGCGCGCGGGAGGGTGCCTAATTGGCCAATGCCATGGGGTGTGTGTGCATACGAATACCCTATATCCTATTATGCTCTACTGGCTGTGGCCATTCTTAACAGTGCCTATGTTACTGCATCTATAGCTTTGCAATAAAAGTATAACCATTCCTAAATGTGCGTACTTCATTGTTAGCTGTGGGTTCTGACAGTGGTTTTGACTGCTCTTGACTGTATATAAGTGGGGATTGTTGCTGGGTTGTTTTGTGTGTTGTGTTCTGAGCTGAATAAAAGAAATCACTGTTTGATAAGAGCTGCCTCAAGCAATGCTCCCTCTAAGCTGTGGAGTCTTGTGAGCAAAAATTCTACTTTGTGAGCTACCAGCATTAAAGCTGTGAGCGAGTGATTTGGCTCCTACATAGACTAGTTTGCTTTGGAGCCATCCCTCCTGAGCTAAAACAAAAATGTATGAGCCAGAGGTTAAAAAACTGTGAGCTAACTCACACTAACTTAGCTTAGAGGGAACACTGGCCTCAAGTCCAGTACTTAATAGTAACCTTCTTGGTTTGGCCCTCTATTACAGTTGGGGGAGGAGGTATTTTATCCCTGAGGGGGAGCCGTAGGAGAGTCCTAGGGGAAAGGACAGTCCTGAGAAGAAAAGAGAGAACTCTGAGGAGAGAAAAGGGGAGACAGAAGCCATCTGGGTCCAAGGGCAGAGAACAGAGTGACCTCAGAAGGAGAGCGTCAAGAAAGCTGAAGAACAGCAGCACCATCATCAACATAGCCAGCCAAGCCACAGAAGGCAGAGTGTGAACGACTTTAGAGAGAGAGTAAAAAACTCTAACCACCTCTGGTTCAAACTTTAAATTGTGTTGTCTAAGTTTTCTTTATGTGTGTCCTGCATTGATTCCCCATCCCTCTTTGTTGAACTGAGCCCTATTTTACATTTGGTTATAGGAGACTGGAGGAGCTGCGGTGGTTCAAGTGGTTAAGACGCTGAACTGCAGGCTGTGAAAGGTCAGTCGTTCAGCAGTTTGAGACCCGAGTTGCCGCATGACGGAGTGAGCTCCCGTCTCTTGCACTGTTCCCTCTAAGCTGTGGAGTCTTGTGAGCAAAAATCCTACTTTGTGAGCTACCGGCATTAAAGATGTGAGCAAGTGATTTGGCTACTGCATAAATTAGTTGCTCTGGAGCCATCCTTCCCGAGCGAAGACAAAAATGTGTGAGCCAGAGGCTAAGAAACTGTGAGCTACCTCACACTAACTCAGCTTAGAGGGAACACTGGTCTCTAGTTCCAGCTCCTGCCAACCTAGCAGTTCGAAAGCAAGAAATTGCAAGTAGATAAATAGGTACCACTTCAGTGGGAAGGGAACAGCATTCCGTGCGCCTTGGTTTTTAGTCATGCCGGCCACATGACCACGGAAATGTCTTCGGACAGCGCTGGCTCTTCGGCTTTGAAACGGAGGTGAGCACCGCAACCCTAGAGTCGGATTCGACTGGCTTTCGAGCAAGGGAACCTTAACCTTTATAGGAGACTTGAAGGTCTAGGAGCTGTGTTTGAATGTTTCCCCTTTTTTTGTCTACTGGCCACCCCTCCTGTTAGGAAGTCAAAGGGTCCCATAATACTTCCTTCAACTGGGGTTGGTTGGAGAGGGTTACATAAGATCACTTTTCATATCTATATCCAAACCTGAGGAGAATTTTCATGCTGATTCTTTCTTTGGCCGATTCCCGGCTTTGCCTTTTACACCACTGAAATTATTTTTATACATTATGTACTATTTGTATGCTAATTTATGCTACAAATACATGTGATGGTCTGAAAGCCAATATTTCAATCAATTTTTGTTAATATGGTTGTGGGTGGCAGCGGCTGCCATTTCATCCCTAGTATGAAGAAACCATTAAAGAAGCTTTTGAACTTTCAAATCAAACCATGGTTAACACAAAATTATGTCACTTCCCTAGGGATGATAACAGTCTTGCATTTCTGTCCTTTCAATAGTGTGCTCATTGTTCACAGACCTCCAGGTTCCTGGCAAGCTGCTGTTGAAATTAAACCATCCTTTCCCTTTTCAGCTTAGGGCTGCCAACATCCAGGTGGGGCCTGGAGATCTCCTGAAATTACATCTGACTTCCAGACCACAGAGATCAGCCCCCTTGGAGAAAACGGCTGTTTTGGTGGGTCACTGGGACTTTTCTCAGGTTTGCAGAAAGATTTTTCTTGACTTTCCATGGCCCCAATCTCTATATTTAAGTATCCACCAATGGGGCCTGTTATGTCTTGTAAACCGCTCTGAGACTCCTTCAGGTAGTGAAGGGCGGGGTATAAATCCAATCTCTTCTCTTCTTTATCCTGCTTTACAATTTCTGTTACCTTTAGAAGTCAGCCATAATAATGATTTAAAAATAGATGCAAGCCACTAGACTTCAGAAGAACTAATTGACACAGTTTCTAAGTAAGTAATATCAAATAATTGAATTCACAGATTATTTTCTATTGATTTTGCCCAATACCCCCCTTCCTACTGCAGCCACTGAAATCCCTGATGTTATGTCTTATCTGTATAACATCTCATGCAAAGCTTAAGGCTAGGACAAGGATTGTAAGCTGGAACAATCCTATTGGCTATTGAATGAATGTAACCAATCAGAAGGCAGAGAAGTGTTCCGAATCTGATTGGGTGTTATCCTTGTAATGCCATTGGTCCTTAACTATTCCAGGGCGTGGCTAGTTTGAAAGGGAGCTTTGCTTCACTGTTCTCTGTGTGTGTTCTATTACTGTTCCTGTTTACGTCAATAAAGCTGATTCACTGTTTGATTACGAGACTGTGTTGAGTTCCATACTTAACAGGGCCACACTGAGAGTTAGCTATACTGATGTGGATAGAGGGAATGATCCAGCAGATAATGGTGAGAGGAAGCCAAAATACTTGTGCTCATCTGAAATGATATCTGCTTAACTTTAAACTTTCTTTTACACAGTTATTTTGCAGCTCAATCAGCCTTTCTTCCATTCACAATTGCGTTCTCCTAGTTCTATTCGCTCCTTCTCTGTTAACCCCTTTATGCCCTTTCCTCTCTTGCCTCCTTTGCCCAACAGATATTTTCCCATCTCCATCAGTTCCCTCCTTCCCTTTCTATTAGCTGCCTTCTCCCCTCCATACCCCAGCAACACACTGAGAGCCATTGTTATGCTCTCTGTTTCTTTGTGTTTCTAAAGCCCTCAAAAATACACATGAAGCACAATGGAGTGAAGCCACAAAGAGAAACTGTCAGAGGAAAAAAAATATATAGGGTAAGGTGTGCAGGTAGTATTTTGTGCTATCCGTGTAAGAACCAGCAGAAATAAAAGCACTGAAATCTGAAAAGAGACAAAACAGGAAAGCTATACTAATACGGGTTAAGTGAACTGCAGGTCAGAGAAATACAATCTAAGTTTTGACTTCACTGTTCAAGGGATATGGATGGAATGCACAGAGAATAAATGAGCTTAACAGCGTATTATTACTATGAATTGTCACAGTCAGATATTTGACTGGTAGATGGTGTTCTGCAGTTTGAGATCTAGCCAAGTTCTTGGAAATTGCAGATATATCTTCTCAGGATTTTTGCTGTTCCAAGCAACATTGTCTTCTGGAGCTGAGCTAATGTTATTTGTTCAATGCCCAGAATGTCCAGACATCTCTTGAGACTTCTAGGCACTGCTCCAAGGGCTTTAATGACAATTGGCACAATGGTAAATTTCTTCTCCCAGAGACACTCTAACTCTATTTGTAGGTCTTGGTATTTGGGATCTTCTCCTGTTCTTTCTTTTCTATTCTGCTGACTCCAAGGTTTACAGTGTCAATAATCCAAACTGTATTTCTCATTTTTTCCCATACAGTTGTGATATCAATAGTGTCATGCTCCAGATGTTTATGTCTTTGCAATTAAAAGTCATGATGAATCTTTGTTTCATCATTCTCGATGATGACAATGATGATTTATACCCTGCTTTTCTGTCCCATAGGGGCCACTAAATTGGCTAACAGTTAAAACAAGAATTATAAAAACTTATCATAAAAAGAATTAAAAGCCAAACTAAAATGCACAGAAGAACAGTAATTAAAATATAAGGCAGGAATTGTTCAGTAATTGATTGCTTGTAGAAGAAGCTCAGTGCTTTCCCTCCTCCTTCTCCCAAAGTTGATTTTTTTTCAAAGTCTTCAATATTTTTCAAAGGGTTTGATTCAGCTATGTGTTTTCCATTCCACAATAGGCCTCTTTTCACTCATAAAAAACTTTTTTAGGTGATTGGAATTCTCCTTTGTTTAGTGGAACTGAATATTTGATCCAATCCCAGTGTTTTGATACCATCCAACAGTTTCTTTTGTACAAGCAGACTACAAAGTTGATTGATATTTTACTTTAGCTGAAATATTAATGGCAGCTCTATCTATAAATGACAAGTCTGTTCATCTGATCCATTTTGTGTAACATCATCTATGCATAATCTCCCCTGTTATTAATATAATTACCAACTTTCTTTGTATACTTCAAGAGATCTGGGTGTTGTATTTGGTATTAAAGTGACACGTGATTAGACTTTTTTTTTTTACTGGAGGCTGCCTTGTCCTCCTCTTCCTTCTCAGAAGCCCAAAACTGCACCCTGGTGCCCGGTCTACTCCATACCACTTTTTCTATTCTCATTTGCCTGGCATTCTGCACAGGATACAGGTGAGGGGTTTTCTGGTCTCGGACTGCAACAACTTTTTTTCCTGCCATGATCCCTTTTAAAACATCAAGCATGGTGAAGGATTCACAAGAATTCAAAAGCTTCCACCCACAACACTTAGTGTTCTTCTGATTGCAGCCAAAAGAATACAAAATGGTGTGCAAGATTATTATATATATTATTAGCAACACAAAGTGTTGTGCAAGCTTGATGGTGGTGGTGATGATGATACATGGCCTTTGTTTTAGGATTTTGCTTTGCACCATGAAGATTACCTGTGACCTCTGCCTATCCACAAATAGAGTGCATGGTTTGTTTGCTTATTTATTTATTTCTGTCAAGTTGCAGCTGATTTACGGTGACCGTATAGGGTTTTCAAGGCAAGATACATTCAGAGGTGGTTTGCCACTGCTTGCCTTTGTCACAGCCCTAGTATTCCTTGGTGTGCTCCCTTCTAAATATTAACCAGGGCGACCCTGCTTAGCTTCCAAGATCAGATAAGATCAGGCTAACCTGGGCTAGCCTGGGCTATCCAGGTCTGGGTAGGTTACTGTTTTTTGTTAGGTTGTTGCAGGTTACTAATGGCTAAGTATGCCTGGATGAAACAATACTGCTCTCATCTGCGTACAGTGGTTCTCTTTCCCAAACAATGTCTGAGAACCTTTAATGAGATATCTCCCATGCTTGATCACCACACTTGGGGGAAGCTGCTAGGGATGGACAACAACACAGACCACTTTGTTGTTTCTTTATGTATGTTGTCAATGTGAACCTTTTTTGTTTTACTCATTTTTGTTGCTGGTGTTACCAATTCATGTATTCATTTTATGGTATTTTGGCCTCTTTTCAGCAACAGGGGAACATTGTATGGATCAGCATCTATAGATGAGTCAAGCATCTGTTATGATATTACTCTCAGGCATGCATTAAGTATACAGGTTCCAGCTACTCTTCATACCTGCTCCTACTCTGACAGCCAGGATGCCCAGCATCATGCCCTAATTCCTCCCTCCTACCAGTGTCCTACACCTGCATATCTACTACCGTAAGCAGTGAAGTGGCTAAATTTGCAGATGATACGAAGTTGTTCAGGGTGGTGAAAACCAGTGAGGAATGTGAGGCACTCCAAAGGGATCTGTCAAGGATGGGCAAGTGGGCGTCAACATGGCAAATGGGGTTCAATGTGGCCAAGTGCAAGGTGATGCACATTGGAGCCAAAAATCCTAAATATAAATACACATTGATGGGGTCTGAACTGGCAGAGACTGAGCAAGAGAGAGATCTTGGAGTTGTAGTGGATAACTCACTGAAAATGTCGAGACAGTGTGTGACTGCAATAAAGAAGGCAAATGCTATGCTGGGGATTATTAGGAAGGGTATTGAAAACAGATCAGCCAATATAATAATGCCCCTATATAAATCAATGGTGAGACCTCATTTGGAATACTGTGTGCAGTTCTGGGCACCACACCTTAAAAAAGATATTATAGCTTTGGAAAAAGTGCAGAAAAGGGCAACTCGAATGATAAAAGGGTTGGAACACTTTCCCTATGAGGAAAGGTTAAAGCGCTTAGGGCTCTTTAGCTTGGAGAAAAGACGACTAAGGGGTGACATGATCGAGGTTTATAAGATTATGCATGGGAAAGAGCAGGTAAAGAAAGAGGTACTTTTCTCCCTTTCTCACAATACAAGAACTCGTGGGCACTCCATGAAACTGCAGAGCGGTCGGGTTAGAACGGATAAAAGGAAGTACTTCTTCACCCAAAGAGTGATTAACACATGGAATTCACTGCCACAGGAAGTGGTGGCAGCTACAAGCATGGACGGCTTCAAAAGGGAATTAGATAAGCATATGGAGCAGAGGTCCATCAGTGGCTATTAGCCACAAGGTATAGCTAGGGGCTCTGGGGCAAGTGATGCTCTGTCTTCTTGGTGCTTGGGGGGGGGGTCAACAGTGGGAGGGCTTCTAATGTCCTGGCCCCACTGCTGGACCTCCTGATGGCACTGGTATTTCTGGCCACTGTGTGACACGGAGTGTTGGACTGGATGGGCCTTTGGCCTGATCCAACATTGGCATCTCTTATGTTCTTATGTTCTAATTCCCCCTGGTTGCAGTGTTCCATCAGGCTTTCACTGTTTTCCTCTTCTTTCATCTGTTCAGGTGAACTTGTTTAGTGTTCTGCCTCCTCTTCTGGGCTCACGTCATCTTAAATTCACCATTGGAAAATTCCTGGGAGTTATGCATTCTTGCTCCCTGCACCGTGGGAAGGCAAAGGGTACCCAGCAGGGCCTTCACAAAGCACAGTGATGGTGGGTCACTGGGATGCCCTCCTGTTCACAGCAGATGCCAAGAAAAAGAAGAAGAAGAGGAGGAGGAGGAGGAGGAGGAGGAGGAGGAGGAGGAGATTGGATTTATACCCCGCCCTTCACTACCCAAAGGAGTCTCAGAGCAGCTTACAAACTCCTTTTCCTTCCCCTCCCCACAACAGACACCCTGTGAGGTAGGTGAGGCTGAGAGAGCTCTGACAGATACTGTTTTTTTTTTCAAGAACAGCTGTGCCAGAACTATGGCTTGCCCAAGGTCATCCAGCAGGTGCAAGTGGAGGAGTGGGGAATCAAACCTGGTTCTCCCAGATTAGAGTACACCAAACTCAGCATTTATACAGTGCATGTAATTTATATGCAATTGATACAAAATAGCATTAAAACTGCATGCATATAACAAGACAATTTTGACCCGAGGAAACAGAAAATGATGCATGCACACACAGAGAGAGAGAGACTTAAGTTTGATTCACACAAGGGGGATGCACAATAGATGTGGGAAGCTTTGAACTGAAACAATACTTGGGGCTAAACGTTGGTGACAACTACACAGGTGCTTCAAGGCCAAGATGCACATAGACATCACAATGGAAACACCAGTGCAAGTTCTCTAATTCTCTAATGCGTGAGACCCAGTAAGAACAGATCTGAAACCAAGGACCTGGAAGATGGTTTATCTTGTCTTTGAAGAGGAGTGAGATCGCTGACCTCGCAATTGCCTCTGAAGGAGAAACTTGCTTTTGTTTGTTTTCACACTGCACTTTTGACAAAACAAAGGAGGAAATCGACTTCCAATGAATTTGAGCATAAGCACATCCTTTTATGTAGGTCGGTGGAGCTACTGCATTTTTGTCAGGAGTATATAGATCTTAACCAGATGTATGGCTCTGTGCAAAGGAAAAAAAAAAAAAGCAAGGGGGGGAAACATATAAAAGGAATCACCCGGAGGAGTTGTTGCCGAACACGAACCATTCCATCAGTGCTGAATTCTTAGGAAAGTATTCTCTGCAGACTACAAGATGAATTATGAAGCGTACAAAAGGTAGCTCGAAGACGTCTCAAAAAACAAATTAAAAATTAATGATGAACAAAATCAAATTTCTTTTGTGACTGATATTCCTTCACCTGCAGATAACTATAAAAAGCCATCAAAGGAAGAAAAGGCATTAGTTTCTAATTTAATGTGACTTACTGGAAGGAAATAATCACTAAAGCTCTAATGATTAGCTTTTTGACAACTTCCTAATCCTTACAAGTTGTAGGTAAGAGTCATATCAACTCAGGTTGATTATCAGTCCCCAGCTCCACCCCCCCTTGAGTGATTCAGACTAACTCACAACTTGTGATCACGTACATGAAGTTGCAACTTTTAAAAACATGTCTACAGAGTAAGCCTTAGAGTGATAGATAAATAAGGAAAGAAGTCATAGCTTCTGGCTTACTTCTGTCATCAACATCAGAGACAAAAAAAGCTGTAACTAAAATCTTCCTAAGGTACTGTAAAGGTCTTTCAGATGTGATAACAGTACACCTCATTTTTACCAAAAGTCTGGTCTCGTCATTTGATCTTGTCCAGGTGGGGCAATCAGTTAAATAAATTTGGTAAATATCCTGATGTCGCTTTAAACTAGTAAAATCTGAACTTTTGTTTTGTAGCTATGGGACTGTGGATCAGAAGCAGAACATCTGCTTGGCACACAGTTCAAGCTCACGTTCAGTCCCTGGCATCTTCAGTCAAAGGGAACAGTATGCGATGAGAAAGATGTGCCCGAGACTCTGGAGAGCTTATGCTGTTTAACATCTACATTAAGTTAGAGCATATAGTTAGAGCATAGTGTTATCAATATGCCAGAAACCTTTGGCTTTATCTTTCATTTCCTAGTGGAAATGCAAAACCAATGCCTAGGATCAGTGACAGGCTGAATAAGGAGGAACAAACTGAAGCTTAAGCCAGACAAAATGAAGGTATTGTTTGCTGATGACATGACTGTTCCTGAAGTATGAAGATAAGAATATAAGAGCACTTCTGGCTCCCAACAAAATTCTATCCAGCCAAGAATCCAATTTCCCATATTGACCAGCCAGACATTTTTGAAATTCCCTCAAATAGGCCCAGTGGTAGTGTTCTTCCAATGTCTAAGCCCTTAGCAACCAGTATTCAGAGGAACACAGGCAATGAATCCAGAGCTTCCGTTAGCTCCTCTGGTAAATAACTAACAGACTGATAACTGCTTAGCTTCCAAGATTTGACGAGACTGGGCTAGCTTGGGCTATCCAAGTCAGGGTTGTATTTGTCTAATCTTTTAAAGTAATTTAAACTGGTGAACATCACTATGAACTAATTATTCTTTGGGTTTTTTGTTTTTGTTGTTTTTGTTTTTTTAATTTCTATGCCACCTTTCCACCTGAATTGGCTTCTCAAGATGGTGAACATCAAACATTAATCCGGTCCGGATGAGGCCGTCCCAAAGGGGCTGTGCCTCGTCCGGGCTGCCTTTGCCTCCCGGGAGGAGCGAGGCAGCACGACGTCCGGTGCTAACAAGGGGGCGGGGCCGGAAGTTCTTCAGGCCGGCCCTCGCCTCCCTCCTTTTTTCGCCTCGCTGCGCTCGACCCACCCTCCCGCCCAGTTTGCAGTTCAGACAGTAGCTGGTCGCCCACTTGGGGGCCAAGTAGGAATTTTTCGCCTCTTCCTGATTGGCTATGGGAGGGGGTGTTTTTGCCTACTTTGAACTGAAGCTGTAGCGAAGGTTTTTTGGTGGTTTGGGTTGAGTTATAAATAGGTGGTCACTTAAGTTGGCAGGTTGTTATGCTGAGCAGATTGCGGCACGGTGAGCACCGGCTTATAACCTGTTTGGGAATAGGGGTCTTGTCGGTACAGTCTTTGGGCCCTGCGGCCCAAGGCAAGGAAAACAGATCGCCTAAGGGTTTGCCTGGGATTTGCCTCCCTTTGAGCCTCGCGGCTCGGGGGTGGGTCTCCCTGGCAAGTACCCTGGCCATGCTGGCCGGAGGGAAGGCATTGCATTTGCCTTGCTTCCGGGGCGGGTGGCTCGCCCTAGATCATTATGGTGAGGGAAGGGTCTTTTGTATGTTGCCGTTATGCTTTAAGGTTGTTAATAAAGTGCCCCGTTAGTACCCAACATTGTTGTCTGTCTCGTTATTCCGACTGGGGGGGGGCAAAACATTTCAACATTAAAAAAACAGGGGTGTGCACCAAGGGGGGGGAATGTTATACTTTCATATCCAGAGTGTCAGGGGGGCGGGGAGCTCCCATAATGGCTTGTGTTCATGTAGGATATTACCAGCTTGGGATTCAAATATGTGTGGGTTTTCAAGTTCTGGGACCATTACTTTCAAAGGGAAATCTACTGGAGGGTCTGGGCAGCTGTTTAAAAAGATAATGGCATCAAAATTGCTCTCTCATCTAAAGAACTCCAGAGATTCAAGTGACTGGGACAAAGGGATTCTATTTTACAGACCCATGAAGTAGATGCCTCAGTTCTAGCCATTGATTCCTGGGGAGACGCTGGCCATAAACACTGGAAGGGGGGAATACTGTATGCATTCATTTCAGTTTCCTATTCTTACTGACACTTTTAAAAAAATCTGTTGAAAATTCTGTGTTTGCCATGCTTCCTTGTTGTGGTCTGTTTGTTTCACAAAGGTCCTGGTCAGACTCGGCAGAAAACACACAGGGGGAGGGAGGCTATTTTTCGCACGGTAATTTGACCCGCCACTGCGCGATCATATGCAATGGCAGGTGAAGCAGCTGATTTACCTTGCAGCCTGCTTCCTCGAGGGCTCAGGGATGCCAGCCTGCTTCCTCGAGGGATCAGTGACATCATCAGAGCATGCTGGGGCGATCGCCCCAGGAATTCCGTCCTCAGCCATCACAGCATTGCTTGCTAGTGGAGCTTCTGCAGTAGCTTTTAACTCCAGATCTTCGGCGGGATGCGATGGCTTCCCAATGAGTGCGTGACACTTGCCAGATGTGTGTGTGTGATCGTGCCCATTAAATCCGCCCGTCATCTGTGAGTATCCCGTGACAACTTTCCCATTATTCCCTATGGGGGATTTTTCAGGGGAGATTGAGTGGCTGTTTTCAACCAAATGACACCAAAATTGCAGAATTATGAGTACTGCCTGTTCTCTCAAATCCGTACAAGTTTCAAGCAAATTGGACCAAGGGTTCTAATGCAATGGGCAGCAAACAAAGTGCCCCCAAACATCCTACCTGCAATAGAGCAAAGGGCCCTGCTCACACCAATGAGAGAGAGAAAAGGAGAGTGACAGCTCTCTGCAACTTGTCTCCAAAGGTGATTGGCTGGGGGTGCTCTGTTCCCATCCCTTGCAAGGATCTGACTGCAAGGGAGAAATGCCATTGCCCAGGAAATCAGTAGAATGAAAGAAAAAGATGAGTACGTGCTACACTGCTGGTATGCTCCCAAACTCGGGTGGAAGGGGATGAATTGTTTTAGGGAAGGGGATTTCATTATACCAACAACCCCAGATGTGTATTGTCATTCTGAGAAATCACTGTACTGACCCAAACCAGCAGTTTTTGTGTATATCTTCTGCCTGGGAATCCATTTATTCACATCTCTATAAAAACATTTAAAATCACACACACACACACACTGCTATAACAACACCAACATACAAACAGAGATGACACCAAAGTCCTGGGAGAAGGCCAATAACAATTATTAGAGGCAAGCCAAACAGGAAAAAAGTCTTCACTTGCTAATTATGTGCTTTGTAAAGAAGTACATTCCTTTGACTTCAGTAACAACATAAACATAGGTAGGTTGCAAAGATGAATGAGACAAAGAACCAAGAAATGCTGGGAGGAAAAATTAGCAGTTCAGTTTGTTGTGTTCAGCTAGTCCCCAAGCTACTTTATACAGCAAATGCCCTTGAGAATATCACTTGCTATGTTTATAAAATCAGAGTAGACTTTGTGTCTGGACTTGGGCCAGTTGGATCAGCTATATTTTTTAATGGTTATGAACTTCTCGGCAAATGTCCATATCAGTTATAGAGCCTAAAAAAGATACAACGTACTATCAAATCTCTTGTGCAGTTGGTCCGAGGCAAGTGGCGATAAAACACTTTCTTAATCTGAACTTCACTTAGCGATGAGTCACACCACAGAGGCATTAAGCAGAACAGAGAGCAGTATATCAGTCTGAATATTGACTCCCTAGTCACTAGGTGTGCTTTAAATGTATCCTAGAAATGTCTGCATTCCCTTCCCTTAAACATTTTGGCAACTTCATTGATCAGCTGAAAGCCTCACTATATTTTGGTGGATATAGAGAAGAAAGAGAGAGAATTAGTTATAAAATGGTATCTCAGTTAAAACAACCTTTTAAAACCTATTTAAAATGAATCAACACTCCATTATAGTGACTAAGAATATATTTTATTTATGGACAGATTGGCTCAGTGGCATTTTAAGCACAAGTTGTTGGACTGAAACAAGACTTTAATTCTCCCTTGTCCAAGATTAGGAAGCTTTGCCCAGCTTGTAACCCATAAGTCATCCGTCTAACATCAGTGTGGCCAAGTGGGTATAATGTCAGACTTGGACCAAAGAAAACTTGTTTTGAATTTCTGGAAAGGTCCTAGTGAGAAACAGGTTACAGGGTACCACCTGATGCCCTAATGCTCCCCATTTTGCAAATAACAACCTTTTTCAATTGTGACATGTCACAATTGTGACATGGCAGCTTTCACTTAAAGAACGGAAGCTTTTTTCCCCTTTTCTTTTTTAGTATAGGGAACTTTTTTTGCCTTAGAAAGTCCCTCTTGAATCACTAAGACTGTGGATGTGGCAGGATCCTGAAAAAGGTCACTTAATAAAGGTGTTTTCTTAAGCTGAGGCTTAAGAAATGGAGAGGGGGGTTCTTATTCAATTTACCCATCTGGGATACCGTTTATGGAATTAAAATAAATGTAGTCACTGATTTTGCGTAATTTTTTATTTCAGTCCCCACCTGGAAATGTGGAGGTCCCACCTGGTAAAGAAGGCTACCTATGATCCAGTCTATGTTCACTCAAAAAGCTTACTGGGTCACCTTGGAAACAATGCCAGGTGTGAGATCTCCCAGAATTGCAATTGATCTCCAGACAACAAAGACAAGATCATCAGGAAAAAATGGCTGCTTTGGACCGTGGGCCCTGACCTCCCCAGGCTCAACTCCACCCACACCCTCAACATTCCAGGCATTTCCCCAACCCAAAGATGGCAACCCTACCAGTGGAGGGTGGCATTGTTTTGGCAGATTGCTTTCCATATTTGGTGGTAGTGGAAATTGCCATCATGTTGCAGCTGACTTATGGCAACCCTGTAGGGTTTTCAAGGCAAGAGACATTCAGAGGTGGCTTGCCATTGTCTGTGTCTGCATCATGACCCTGATATTCCTTGGAGGTCTCCCATCCAAATACTAGTTCTGGCCAACCCTGCTTAGCTTCTGAGATCTGACAACTTCAGGCTAGCCTGGGCTACCCAGGTCATGGCACTCCATATTTACAAAGCTTGAAATCCCACACAAATATATCCTGACTTTGTTGTTAATTTACATTTCCCCCCTGTAGGGTAAATGCTGTATCTCTGCTCTCCCTCACCCCTTGATTTATGTATGTGAATTTGTGGAATTTATCATTCTTGTCGGTTTTTCCCTTATATGTTGGAAACCATTTTACAACAGATAGGCTGCAGGGACTTCTGTGACTAAATTATAGATCACATGCTGCTGTTTTACTCCTCATTCAAAATATCAAAGGCATCAATTTAGAATGGCAGGGAGAATGTTAACAATTTGCATTAGCCATACTTGTCACAAGTGGTGATTTATCATTTATATTCACTTCAAGTGTTTAACCATATCATTCTGCTGTCAGCATTGTAAATACTCAAAATGTGCGAGACCCTTGGACAAGAGTGTGACTCTGTATTACGTCTGTCATGTGATGAGCAGAAAGGCTCTGTTTTTATAGGACTCAGAAGGCTACCTCCCACAAACTTCCATTTGCGAGTGCTGACATTTTTAAAGGTCTGGGTGAACTTTGCCTTACCCAGCTATCCCAGACAAGAGGGGTCCCCCTATGTCTCTGGATTTTGATGCCAGCTGGACAGACAGAATGTCATCAGCTCCAGATGGTCTCTTTAAGAGGCTGCATGTAGGTCATGGGCCCCCAACTTTCTTGAGCCTGTGGGTGCTTTTGGAATTTGGAGATGATTGAGTTGGCACCATGACAAAATGGCTGCCATGGAGGTTCGGACCAGTAACAAATTATTGGGATGTTCCAAGCCAAGTGTCGTCCCGGTTGGCTGTTTCTTAATGGGTGCTCCCTGTAGAAACAAAAGCCCTGCTGGGCATTTCTGGAGCTCCAGTGAGATGGAAGCAAGCCAGAACTGCTGTGGTTAAAGAGATGCTTTAGGAAAGAAGGAATTGGGATCTGGAAACACAACAGTCAGTGCCATGGTGCCCACAGGAACAGTGTTAGACCTCAATGACATGGAACTTCGTGGGAAACAAAAGAGAATCTGTGACATAAAAGAGAACCTGTGATGTTTTATAGGCAAGGAGCAGAACAGCTGTCTCACAGTGATAATCTACCGACTATGAAGGAGTGAAGCCGTTGAGGAAAAATGCCCCATAGCCCAATTGCAGCTGAATAGTCCAAAAGAATTGGGTGGGCTGGTTAGAATCTGGATAAGCCAAGGAATCCCAGTTATGTCTCTCGGAGGCTGCAGAGGGGAAGGGAGCCTATCTCCCCCGGTGGAAATTGACATGGTGTTGCGCAATCACACATCCTTTGTAGCTGCAAGCTCAGCTCCTCACTGTCTGATCAGATGGCACATTTGGGGGTGGGGTTTTTTTTGGCCTTTTGTTTCCCATGGCATAAATGAGGAATTGCACCTCAGCACTGAGGGTTCCCCATGGAGTATGCGGTTATGTGCATACTGCTAAAAAAAGGGGAACTGATTCCATCCCAATGGCATGAGAGTGTGCTTGAGTGATCAGACAGGGAAAAGTCCATCCGTAGCCCGTCAGCAAGCATTAAGACAAGACTTTCCCCAGTGTCTGTGGTGGGGCAGCACGGAGTGCTGATGACTGCAGGACCTTTCCCAGATGTTGCTGTCTGATTGTGCCCTTTAGATCTGTCAGGCATTCGCAGCTGAGTCGGATTTAAAGGCACATTTGACCGCAGCTGGAGATACCCACTGGCCCAAAATGTCAAGGCAAAACATAATGAGTTACCCAGACTAAACTGTCAATTTCCCTGCTGTATTCCTTGAGGTCCCCATCCCCCCAGTAACAGTATTTGGGGAGATCAGTGAGTGCAGTGGGAGGCAGGGAGGCAGGAAATTTTCATCCTGACATTGGAAAAGTGAGTCTGGATCCATCCCAATGTTTTGAAATTCGGACTGAAGAACTGAAGACTTGAAATTCGGACTGAAGAACATGGAATGTGTACATGACTCAAATACAATCTTTTAGTAAAAAAACAGGGAAACAAATTTCAAATCAAAATAAGCATAATAGCCAACTCAGTTCGGCTGAGAGGAGGCAGGCCAGCAAAATGTCAAGGCAAAACATAATGAGTTACCCAGACTAAACTGTCAATTTCCCTGCTGTATTCCTTGAGGTCCCCAACCCCCCAGTAACAGTATTTGGGGAGATCAGTGAGTGCAGTGGGAGGCAGGGAGGCAGGAAATTTTCATCCTGACATTGGAAAAGTGAGTCTGGATCCATCCCAATGTTTTGAAATTCGGACTGAAGAACTGAAGACTTGAAATTCGGACTGAAGAACATGGAATGTGTACATGACTCAAATACAATCTTTTAGTAAAAAAACAGGGAAACAAATTTCAAATCAAAATAAGCATAATAGCCAACTCAGTTTGGCTGAGAGGAGGCAGGCCAGGCATCTATATGCGCCCCCTTGCCCAGGTTGCTTGGAGTTATGGGTTGGGTTGTCATCAGTATGCTGATGACACTCAGCTCTATCTGATGTTGGGTGGCCGGTCGGACTCCAGACCGGAAGATCTGGACCAGGTGCTGCAGGCCATGGCTTGTTGGCTCAGGCTGAGTCAGCTGAAGCTAAATCCAGCGAAGACAGAGGTCCTGTGCTTGAGTCGCAGCGGCACAGGGTTGGGGATCCTGCTCCCAGCCTTTGATGGGGCGCCACTGGTGCCAGCGTCAGAGGTTAGGAGTTTGGGAGTGCTCCTGGACCCCTCCTTGACAATGGAGGCCCAGGTAGCAGCCACTGCAAAGTCAGCCTTTTATCATCTTCGGCTGATTTGGCAGTTGGTTCCCTTCCTTGACCGTGGCGACCTGGCTACAGTGATCCATGCGACGGTCACCTCGAGATTAGACTACTGTAACACTTTCTACATGGGGCTGCCCTTGTTGCAAATCCGGAAGCTGCAGCTAGTGCAGAATGCTGCAGCCAGGCTGTTGATGGGCCTCCCGCATTGGGAGCACATCCAGCCTGTGCTTAGGTCACTGCACTGGCTTCCAATGGCATACTGAATTGGCTTCAAGGTGCTGGTACTTACCTTTAAAGCCCTATATGGCCAGGGTCCAGCATACCTGAGGGACTGCCTTTCCCCATATATACCCCAGAGAGCACTACGGTTGGGGTTGCAACATCGATTAATCATTCCGGGCCCCAAAGATGCCAGGCTCACCGCTACCAGGGCCAGGGCCTTTTCTGTGGTGGCTCCTTACTGGTGGAATGAGCTCCTGGAAGAGATCAAGGCCCTGCGGGACCTCTTGAAGTTCCGCAGGGCCTGTAAGATGGAGCTCTTCCACCAGGCTTTCAATTAGGAGATGCCACCATGACCATCAACTATGCTACATGAACATCTGTAGCACTGAGCTGGCCCTAACAGATGGAAGACCGCTGAATTGAGAACTCGGATGGTATATCTTAGAGCACGCCATCTAATTTTAAGGAATCATTAATACTGTGAGCACTTTAAATGTAAAAATGTTTTAAGCTGTTTTAAAATGTTTTTAAAGTTTGATGTTGTCTAGGTACATTGTACCGAACTCTGTAAGCCGCCCTGAGCCTGCCCGCAGGGAGGACGGGGTATAAATACAAATAGTAAATAAATAAATAAATGATGAGATGAGGGGGAAAAAATGTGTGTGAGAGACGTAAAGGGAATAAAACCACAAGCACACTTTTATTTTTCTTTCAAAATGAATATGGATCTCAATGCTAAAAAAGTATCAAACAAAACCCCTTGGAGGATGGCTTTATAGGCAGCTGGAGCATTACCACAGAGAACACCTGCTGAGGCAATCACTCGCCATATTTACTTAGACTGAGTAATGATCAGTGGCACATACGGAATATGGAAACTAAAACCCAACACCTTAAGTAAAGATGAATCTGGGAATGTGTCTGCACTGCAGGAAACCCTGCCTATCTTTTGTAAAATTTTAGTGGTGGTTGTGCATTATGTGGGCTACCCATCTTACTCCATATATCTAACCTAAGCAAATACCAGATCACATGGAAAACCTGTTCCTGGGCTGTGCCACTTCAGCCTGGCTGGCAGTGGTGTGTGTGTGTAATTCTCTGGAATTAATCCTGGTTAAATTGGAGTGGAATTTAGGACAATAAAATTCTAGAGCCATAAAATAATGGAACAGGATGCTCATCTATCATTTCCTATATAATTATAGAAAGTATCTAGCAGAGGGCCAATTTATATGTCAACATCATGCAGGAGTCAAGTTTACCATAGTATACCACAGCATTCACAGTGGTGAACACCCTTAAGTGTGAAAACAAAGACATATGTGTTTAAACAGGGTGTTAGATTAGTATTTTATCTGTTGACAGTCTTTTTTGTTGGTGTTGTGTATTAATGGTGACCGTGCACGCAGTCGCCTTTCCATGTGGCCACACGAATGAGCTGAGCTTCACATCCCTAGACAATAGAAGAAGAGGATCCTAGAACCAACCTATCGGCTCGCCCGGATTCTCAAGGGAACCTATGGTTGCAGTTACTTTGGATATAATCCTATCACAGGTGTCGGTGTGAGTGTTGGGTGTCGTTTGTGTGTGTATTTAAAGCGGCCTCTGGCCAGCTACTGTACCTCAAGTTTTTCTAACTCTTAAGTATGAGCTGAAATCACTACGCTATGCTTCGGTCTCAGAACTTTATAGTTGGGTTGGATTTCTGCTTTGCTGTTTTTATGTCATTACCTTTATATTTTCATACACAGTGGTGTGTATTCAAACATCTGTGGAGCTTCTGGAGAAGGACTTTCCCTCTTCTCCCTCCTGCTCTCCCCTCCCCATAAATTTTGTTCCTGTGGGTCAGCAGGCTCACCAGGAATAGCACAGGAGCAAAGTGGAGGTCTGTTGTGGGAGGGGTGAATCAGCAGACATTGCCACTCCCACAAAGTGAAATATTGTTCTGTTGAAGGAATTACATGGTCGGGTACATGTCAATATTCTCAACACCAGCAAATTTGGCCAGATTGCTATGTTGGCTGGAGCAGGGTTTAATTTTATTCACGGAGGTAATTATTACTTTTGTACTCCTCTATGAATAAGCATTGCATGGAGATGTGAGCCAGATGCAGTTTCCTTTGTCACCAGGCCTGCTAGTTGGAGAAGGAACCTTCAGGTAGCAGTGGCCAGCTATCAGAACCCTTCAGGCTCAGGAATCAGATGATGATGGCTGAACCAAACACCGTTCACATCCACCTGCAAACATTTTAAGGCCTACTGTGGCTGTCCTGTCATCAGAGGAAGTCCTTAGCCTCAGAATCTTCAAAAAATATATCCCTGCCTGCCTCCATTCAGCCAATTTCCTTTACGTTGTCCCAGTTTTATTAGTATAGTTGTTCCCATTAGCTACTTTAGTTACATTAGGATTAACATGAGCTTTCTCTTTGCACCTGTTTTGTTTCTGCAAGAAGCAATATAATTTGATTCCTTTTTTCACTCTGGGATGGTCTTAAGCATAACAAGTTATGGGTAGATCACCCCCAGCTGTGCCAGAGTTGATGCGAGTTAAATTTAAATTTAATCAGGATGAATGCGCAGCAAGACATCCATGCAGTAAAGTGTTTTGAAGAGAAGCCAAGGTGCATTACCCATCTGTAAGTTGGTTATTGATGCTCTCACAATACAAGAATCATTTATAAGGGGGGCAAAGAGAAGAAGACGAAAACACTCGACACAAAGCTTGTCTAGTATAAGGAATGTTGCTTTTACCATAATAGAAATATTTCAGGCATTGACAATTGTTACTCTCAACTTATCATTTACTTCTGCCCACAATAAACTCAACAATGATTTAAGCATTTTAGAACCCCTTCCAGTTCTGCTTCCGTTCCTCATATCTTGACAATGCACTATATATGAACAGGAGTCAATGCATCCATTTCTGCTTTATGCAATTTGTTACATTCAAGGTTAAGATGATACCGAAAAAAAATGAATTTCTGGAAACAGAAGTGAGTCAAGGAATATTGGTGGAGTATTAGGCAGCAGTGAGAAATGCCAAGTGATTTCTAATCAAGGGAAGAAGAAGTAGAAGAAGAAGAAGAAGAAGAAGAAGAAGAAGAAGAAGAAGAAGAAGAAGAAGAAGAAGAAGAAGAAGAAGAAGAAGAAGAAGAAGAAGAAGAAGAA
>NW_015163637.1:473851-490727 GCF_001447785.1 Gekko japonicus | reverse complement strand
GTAACAGCGTTCTGTGCGCCTTGGCATTTAGTCATGCCAGCCACACGACCACGGAAACGTCTTCAGACAGCGCTGGCTCTTCGGCTTTGAAACGGAGATGAGAACCGCAACCCTAGAGTCGGACTCGACTGGCTTTCGAGCAAGGGAATCTTTACCTTTACCTTACTCAGAATGGCTTAAAATCTCCTTCCCTTCCTCTCCCCGCAACAGACACCCTGTGAGGTAGGTGAGGCTGAGAGAGCCCTGAGAGAACTGCTCTTGAAAGAACAGCTCTAAAAGAACTGGCTGCATGTAGAGAAGTGGGGAATCAAACCCAGTTCTCCAGGTTAGAGTCCATTGATTTTAAGCACTACACCAAACTGGCTCTCAAAAATACATAGGTTTGGATCCAGTGATGCACTAGAAGAAAAAGAAACTGATATAGCACAGTTTTGCTTGCAACATCTAGCTGTTTCTTTCCTATATCTTCTAATGTCCAGGAAGTCTCTTGAGTATGTGGGAAAATGGCTTGAATTTGGGATACTCAAGGTTTAACATAGCACAAGAGGCAAGTGGGCAAGTGTGAGGATTGTTTACACTTGTACAAAGAATCTAGGAGCTGCAGTTGCTCAAGTGGTTAAGATGCTGAACTGCAGGCTGTGTAAGGTCAGTAGTTCAGCAGTTTGAGACTCGAGTTGCCGCATGATGGAGAGAGCTCCTGTCTCTAGTTCCAGCTCCTGCCAACCTAGCAGTTCGAAAGCAAGAAATTGCAAGTAGATGAATAGGTACCACTTTGGTGGGAAGGTAACAGCATTTCGTGCGCCTTGGTGTTTAGTCATGCCGGCCACATGACCACAGAAACGTCTTCGGACAGCGCTGGCTCTTCGGCTTTGAAACAGAGATGAGCACTGCAACCCTAGAGTCGGACTCGACTGGCTTTCGAGCAAGGGAACCTTTACCTTTACCTTTACAAAGAATCTAGAGCATGCAGAAATCTTCTGCTGGATTCCAGCCATAGACTTTTCTTAATGCTGCTCCATGCTTATTTTGTAAAAGTAAAAGGTGCCAATCCTCAAATAAAAGGTTGCACCAATTAATTAATTATTTTATGGCAGTGGGTATAGTGTAACCAGGAGATCTGAAGATTGTTTGGCAGCTTAAAAATCTAGCTCTTTTTGTGTTGAGCTAGGTTTATTTTTTTGTGTTGAAAGAACTGTGACTGACCCAAGGTCACCCAGCTGGCTTCAAGTGGAGGAGTGTAGAATCAAACCCAGTTCTCCACATTAGAGTCTGCCACTCTTAACCACTACACCAAACTGGCTCTCATGCATTAGTTTCTACCAATTCCCCACTCAGGACTTGGGAGGACCTCTCCAAAAGGTGCCAGCCAGTGTGCATAGTGCCCCCCAAATACCCTGCTGCTCCTTAACACTCACTAGTTTGGTGGAAGTGAAAAATAAATATATTTGGGAATATACCTGCAAGTATTTGCATATTGAAGTGACGAAGGCAAGAGTGAGGAGGTTCTAGACAAAACACTTGTTTGGGGGGGGGGGATACCAAATTCCCTTTCCTAATATCAGATTCTTCAAATTTTGGATTTTTAATTTATTTTGAATCAAGGGTCATTTCAATGCTTGCTTTAAAGGAATCGGACATGCAACTGGAACATCTTTTGATGCTATATTGCATCCTGGCAAAAAAGGGAACAACTCCTTTGGACAGCACCCTGTCTTTCTGATCATCAGAAGGTAAGGGCATCAGTGGGTTTAGAAGCAGAATTAATAGCACCAGGAGCCTCTGTCCCTTTGCTCTAGATTGCACTATAGGAGATGACATACTCAGACATGGCTTCACTCTTGGTCTCTTGAGAGCTGTTTTGACGTAGCATCTTGAGTGTTAGATCTAGACTGGGAAGATCTGGGCTCGAATCACTACTTGGGCCATGAAGCTCACTGGGTGCTCTCATAGTCTTTCAGTCTACCTCACACGGCTGCCGCCCTCCCCGCATGCAGGCTCAGGGCGGCTTACAAGGCACAAAGTGCAATAAAAGCAAACAGATTAAAACAATTGAAGCTAAAAATTCACAACTAACAGAGATCTGGGCTCGAATCACTACTTGGGCCATGAAGCTCACTGGGTGCTCTCATAGTCTTTCAGTCTACCTCACACGGCTGATGTGATGGAGAAAAAATGAGACAACTCCACTGATGTATTTCAATCTGAACTCCTTGGCAGAAGGTTATGAGTGAAAGTCTAAGTGCATACTGTGTTTTCCTCTGGTCCTCCTTGGGTCCATGTGATTAGATGCATGGGCACCTAGAAATCAGTGCAGGAAACTTTGTTCCCAGATGCACATGGGCCTGGTTTGGATTGGGGTCAAGCCAAGACATGTGAGCAGAAGGGGGTTCAGCTTTCTCCTGTTTCTTTGACCTAAATGTCCCTAAGTGAGTGCTATTTGTTCCATTGGGAAAGCATATAGGTATACCCCGTCACTAGTAATGGAGCTCCGAATGAGACAAAAAGTATCCCCAGTCAACAACCATTTTGGATTGCCCAGGCTATAGACTGTTGTCTGAGGTTGTTCAGGCAATCCAGAATGCCTTGTGAGGAAATCTCAAGAGATTTCAGCTTTTTAAAAGTTTGGGTTTTTATCATTTCCTTTTATCCCCCCCCCTAACTTTCTGAAAACCTGAGGATATTCCCAGGTCAAGAGAAACATCTCCCCTGTCTGTTCCTGGCCTCATTATATGGATTGTTTTGATCTGCCCCCGGACCCAGTTCAAAATTAGATATTTAGACATGGAAATTTCAGTGAAACACCATTTCACTGCTGGGAACCTCCCCCCTTCTTTACCCCCCCCCAATGATTGAATATTCAGTATTCAAAATGCTTTGCATGCATCTTCAAATGCTTCTCATACCTGTGTAAGGTCAGCCAGTATTGGCATCCCCATATTGCAAAAGCGAGGCTGAGAAAATGAGAGTGTTTGACCTATGGCTGTATAACACATTTTTGGCAGGAGCTGCATTTCACTATGCTATACAAATGCATGTTTGCGCTCTCTCACTCTCTCCCCCATACATTTTTTTAAAAAATCTGTATGTAGCCATATCTGGTGTGAGCATTTCAGTGTGTGTTCTCTGCCGTAACACAGCAGGCTGAATGCATGATCTTTAAAGTCCATTTTTAGTCTTCCTGTTCTTTGGTTCTATTATAAGGCTCAAAGCTTGTTTTTTTCCATTCCTCATTGCTTTGTATGGTCCAAAAGTTATTAAGCAATCTTTCGCCACTTTATCTGAAGATGCTGACATCAAATGTAATATAGGCTCACTATCATGACCATATAATGCTGGTCTATGAAACAGTTTTCTTTTAGCTTCTCACTGCTAGCAATGGATATACGAAAGGTACCCCCGCTAACAGTCACACTGGAAAATCCAATTTCCTGCACCAAAGGATAGATATTGATAGATGCAATTCCACTTGATAGATCCATAAAAACCTAGCTCACTTATAAATAAGATACTGTATTCATATAACTAGACCAATATATTCTTCAGATTGAGCACAAAACCACAGTGGGGGGGGGGAGTGAAAGGGGCTGAGATACATAAGACACATTGTAATCCAATTGCATGCATGTAGGTGAAGTTTGTTGCTGAAATAGTTGCTTGGGAGGACTCGCATCAAATGGCAATGTGGTTGACAAGGATTCTGTGTGCAGAGTACGGGCAATTCCTAAAATCAGGAACTGATGGTAAGAATAAAATGTACATGCCTTGCATAACGTGTATCCTTCCAGGATTGTTGTCCTTATGCACACATACATGGAAGCAGGGGAACAATCCTTTCTCTTCTAAGTCAAAGTCCAGATACAAGTAGGGTTACAAGCCTCCAGGTGGGGCATGGAGATACTGAATTGCAACTGATCTTCAGTTCCTCTAGGGGGGAAAATGCTGTTTTGGTGGGTAGACTATGACGTTTCATTCCACAATGAGCACTGCCTACCTGGGGTCCACCCCCAAATCTCCAGGATTTCCCCAGTTCAGGGTTGTCAGCCCTAAATACAACCCAGGTAGTGGGGTGTATGGAGTGAAGGAGCACGTCCCCTTGCTTCTACCCAAATATCGCAGCGCTCCATTGAACTCTCAGATGAATTCTCAGCCCAGAAGCAAGCCTTGCGTGTGCTGAAGTGAAGCATGTCGTTTGTACTTCTAATCAGGCAATCCAATTTCCATCCCTGGTTAGTTTGAGGACAGTGCCAGCAGACTACACTACATTACCAGGATCCTCATGTACTAACTGCTGCTAGGCACTATTTATATTCAATGCATACACACACCACCATTCCCCCAATGGGTTCAAGGTAGCTTGTCTCAAGGCAAGTTGTATTACACGTCCTTCAATATCTAAGAAAGTTACCTGTTTTTGGAGAGAGCTCTGTATGAAGAAGGTCCCAAGTTCAGTCCCTGGCATTTCAGTTTAAAAGAATCAAGCCCTGGAGAGTCACTGCCAGCCTGAGTAGATGCTATTGGGTTTGACAGACCAATAAACTGGCTCAGAATACGGCAGCTTTGTGTGTGAGAGTGTTGGAGGGGAGGAAGGGGAGAGAGAGAGTTTGATTTTCGTAAAATGCATACATGTTCAAGCAGTCAGATGTGGAATGGTATGGTATAGGCTGATCTCACCAGATCTTGGAAGCTAAGCAGGGTCGGTACTTGGATGGGGAAGGAGGGGACCCCTAAGAAAGACTCTGCAGAGGAAGGCAATGGCAAACAGCCTCTGCTTCTCACTTGCCTTGGCAGCCCCTTGCTGGGGTTGTGGCAAGTCAGTTGTGATTTGATGACACATACATATTCAACCCGTTAATTAATGTGGATCAATTAAAAACCTTTAAATGGTAGACAAGTCTACTTCGGACCTAGGACCTCTGTGAAATACACCACTGTATGTGAATTAAGCTGCTTTGCAGAATTTGGTAGAGAAATGATTTTTTAAAATTATTTAAAAAGAGAAATGAATAGCCAACATTTCAGCCTCAGCTATATGCAACACAAAATTATTTATCCATTCCCCTCCCCCGCGGGAGGGGGATCTAATGGATGCTTGTTTCAATTCCCCTGTGAATTTTCATTACTATAGGACTTGTGGCAGTAGATCATGAGGCTTCCTTCAGAAATATTTCAAACTACTAAGGAAAAAAAATACAGTTGTTATTATTGTGTATTCACACGTAAGTTTATTTGAGACTTTGCCTCTCATTTATTTTACATTTAAGAAGTGGGACATAACTACGTATTCAAAACACCATCTGAGCAATTAGATATTAAGCAAGTTCATATGAACTTTATACATATATAAAAGAAAGTCCCCTCACTGTAAAGTCAATGCCCAGGCCAAACCCCTGGACCTAGAAACACGAAATTTGGGGACAGCACTCCTACCATGCAATAGATGCTCACTAAGAAGGGATTTTTAGAAATTTGACTCCTAATGGGGTCAAAAAGGGTAAAATGTGCTCCCCGCATTGCTTCCTATATGGCTGCCAGGCTGCTGCCTCCTTGCACCCCCCACTCTCTGATTGATCAACTGCAGAGCTCAGTGTTCTGAGGTTAAAAAAAAACAGTTACAGGAGAATGCAGAGAGCTAATGACAGTTGAGAAAATCAGGAATGGTCAGCCACCTGTGAGGTGCAGCAATGCTGCTGGCCCAGCCTTCCCATGGCTTCAAACATGCCCCCCCACCTCCTACACCTGACAGGTGGCTGTCTGTCAGGTGCAGCAGGAGGTGCAGGGTGCTTAAAGCCATCAGAAAGCATGCCCCAGCAGTATCGCCTTAGTGATCCTGCCGGCCCAGCCTCCACAGTGGCTTCTAATACTTTTCCCCCTTCCCCCTCCTACACTGAACAGGCAGCTGCCTGTCAGGTGTAGGAGAGGAGGTGGGATAGTTACAGCTGTCAGGGAGGTTTGCTCAGCAGGACTGCCTTAGGGCTGCTCCTGGCCCAGCCACAGGCAGGTATTTCCAGGTGTAAGAGCAGGGCCAGGGTACTTTAATCCATCAGGGATGTTGCCCCTGCAAGATCACTGTAGCAATGTTGCTGGCCCAGCCTCACCAATGGCTTTAGCCACACTCCCACCTGCTACGGAAATATACCCCAAATTTGTAGTAAAGTGGTTTTCTTTATTAGGTTATTTAACTTCTCACAATGAGCATTCTAGAAAATTGGTTCATATGAACTTGCTTAATATCTGATTGCTCGGATGGTATTTTGAATACGTAGTTATGTCCCACTTCTTAAATGTAACATAAATGAGGCAATTTGCCCAGGCCAAACCAAGAAACTGCACCAAGAAACCCAAAATAAGGCGAATGCATTCCTACCATGACATCAACCCTCCCACAGAGAGATTTCTGAGAACCAGGACCCCTAAGGAGGTAAAAAGGGGGGGGAATGTGTTCCCCCAATTGTTTTCCATATGTTTGGCAGGCTGCCCCCCCCCCATTGGTCAATTGCATAGCTCAGAGTTCTGAGGTAAAACCTGCCTACTTGCACCCACCTCCCTCTGATTGCTCAGCTGTGGATCTCAGTGTTCTGAGGTAATGAAATAAAATTTTATTACAGCATCCAGCCAGAGCAATCCAAACACCTCAGTAAGGGGCACCAAAACAAAATACTACGGAATAATGTTCTGAGGTAAAAACACAGTTAGAAGAGACTGCAGACAGTTGAGGACAGTGACAGAAATCAGCGATTCAAGACTCCTGAGTAGACATTTTTCAAAAAAGCCTGCATGGCAATTGAGTTACTGAATATTCATGGGGAGACAGAAAAGGACCTTTCTAGGAGCCAATTTGATGTGTGCCTCCCTTATGAACCTGAAGAAATGTCCACCACATCACCACTCCCTCACACCTCTCACCGTTTACTGCCCCCAAGAAAGCTCCTGGCAAACATCGAGCCAGATACACCAATGCTACAAGGAGAAGGCAACTTAGGAATGTGGCAATTTGCACATAGTACTCCTGTGGGGCATTGAGCTGCGCAGGCCAAGTACCAGTGAGATCCCCCTGAAGTGCTCAGAACAACACTGTCTCCATATGAGCAAAAGAATCCAGGAACACAAGTAGAAAGGCCATCACAGGAGGTAACGTAACAGACGACTGCTTCTTAAATGGACAGTTCTATGTTGCCTGCTCCAGAGTGAGCTCATCAAGCAGCCTGGTGATCCCAGCACCTGAGGGCAGAACCACCAATGTGGTCTAGAGAGAGGTCCTTCAGTTGGGGGGGGGAGTACGTATGTCTCACTTCATTTTTTACACTACAATCTTCTCCATTAGAATTCCTACAACAAATGTTACATTTCAGACTTCACATCATCGGTATTATTACTGGAGTTATGGAACTTAAATACCATGGCGAAGCACGGGTATCAGGCTAGTATTTGAAGAAAAAAAGAACCATTCATCCTGATCTTGCTAGCACTCTGCAGACTGGGTATAATGGTGTCACTGGTAACTTCCAAAACAATTTTTGCTGAATTTTTTTTTGAAGTTTCCCACCTTCTCCCTTCGATCAGGACTTCCTTGCCCCTCAACTGCTCTACCCCCTTTGCATAACTTGGCAGACACAGTTCTTTCAATGGTTGATTGCTTCATAAGCGTCTTGAACTCTGGAAGCTGGTGGAGAGTGTCAGACCTGGATCTATGCTCCTTCTGAGATGTGGAAATCCTGTATTCATGCCAAGGGATTTCCCATTGCACGTGTTGAGCATAGACAAGAATGAGAACCCCTTCCATGCACAGAACTCCCAGCTGGAGCCCCTGGAATGCTGCCAATTTGTATAAAAGATGTTCACGAGGCATCAGCTCTTTAATTCAACTCATTAGTTCTTGATATTATTTGGTACTTATGGAAGATGAATAAATCAATCACAGTGTTGCTTCATAACAGTGGAGCCACACTCCTTGCAAAAGACACATCAATAGATCAGAAATGGTTAGTGAAGTATATACATGAAACTAGTATTTAGAGTTTCAGCGCAGGCAGTAATTAGAGTACCACTTGTCAGTTCCCGTGCGTTGTGAAATATTATGGCATGTTGTGACTTTATTTTGCAGGATCTGTTACATACCTGTCACTTTAATTCAACTCAAAGGTGTTCTTTATGACAATACGTATACTATCATAAAGTTAGTCAGTTATGTTTATTACGGCATCCCTGTACTTCTCAATGCAGAGACTAAATTGGAAAAGGCGGGGGGAAGCATGCACAGCTCAGGAAGATCAAACTAAATGTTGAAGGAAGCAGGAAGACGTTTGAAGGGAATTTTCCCCTTCCTATGTTTATGTCTTTCCCAGCACACACTGGTGCATTTCCCCAGGTCTCCTTGGGGCTTGATAAATGGAGGAAGTGGAGCCATTCACATTGAGCCGCATTGCAGAAAAACAGAGGAAAGGAAACAAGACAAAAGACAGTAGACAAAGTTCACTGAGAGCACAGGTATAAGTAGAAAATATTTACAGGCAGAAAGAAGTAGTTACAGAAGGAAATGTTTGTTAGTCTTCTTAACACAATTGGATATAACCCTTCCAAGTCACCTGAGGCATGTGTAGAATGCACCATAAACATTTTGCTAGTTTTATTAAAACTCTTTAGGAGGAGGAGGAGGAGGAAATTGGATTTATACCCCACCCTTCACTACCCGAAGGACTCTTGGAGCAGCTTACAATCCCCTACATGCAGCCAGGTAGGTGGGGCTGAGAGAGCTCTCTCGAGAACTGCCCTTGAGAGAACAGTTCTGAAAGAACTTATGACTAATCAGCAGCTGCATGTGGAGGTCCTCCCAGATTAGAGTTTGTATTCCTAACCACTACACCAAGCTGGCTCTCCTTTGACTTTCCTCATAGTTTCTTGAAAGTTCCATTTAAACTGGAATATCCTGGATTTGAGATCAGTTTTGCTTTCCATTTCTTCTTAATTTTGTCAATGGGAGAAGGATTTCTTCACAAAACCTGGTCTCTAAAACAGGCCACCCTTCACCCATAAGACTCATATGATACCCACAATCCACCCAGTAAACAGCTTTAATAACATCCTACATTATCATCTTTTCCATTTGTCCCAGGTAGGGTGTGCAGAAAACATCTGGGGCTAGGAATGCTGTGAACCTTGTTGTGGGCACATTCAGCATGTGTGCATGTCATACACGACTGCAATGACAGCTCACAGGCCGAGCCCAGGATTGGCTGCTGTGCGACAGTCAGACTTGAGCAGTTGCTGACCCATAGGTTGTGGTGGCATGCCTGTGGGAGCAGGAGAGAGGTGTGGGGGTTCTATTGACTGCCAACAAATCAGTTAGGAGAGAGGAAGGACTGGTGAACAGGGTCAGGTTGTGCATGGGCAGCTGAACAATGCACCAAGGGGTTGGTTCTTAGGTCTCCACAAGCTGACAGAGTATGAACCGAGCCAGAAGTTTTTTCTTTTTAAATTGCCGTCAAGTCACAGCTTACTTATAGCAATCCTGTGGGGTTTTCAAGGCAAGAGCCATTCAGAGGTCGCTTGCCACTGCCTGCCTCTGCATTTTGACCCTGGTATTCTTTGGTGGTCTCCCATCCATGTACTAACCATGGCCAGCCTGGCATAGCTTCCAAGATCTGGCTAGCCTGGGCTTGGATACCCTTACATGAAACATTTTGCCAGTCTTATCGGATCTCTTGCTGTTTCCCTTGCAATGCCTCACCAAGGAGAGAAGTCAACATGCCACTGAATAACAAATGTTAGGAGGGTAATAGCCAAAGAAAAGCCTATTATCTGCTGGCGTGCTTCCTGGATGAATATGACTGACTGTTTTGGGTTTCTGGGGTTGTGATGTTCAGAGATGTAAATATGTTGTGTGTGTTTTATTTCTGTGATTTAATGTGGGATTTTATATGTATGTTTTAGATAGTCTTGCTTTTAGATAGTCCTGTTTTAGATAGTCTTGCTTTTAGATAGGTTATAAATTGTGATGTACTTTTAATATTTTGTACTGTTTTTATTGTTTTATTAGCTATATGCCTGTTAGCCGCCCTGAGCCTCCGGGGAGGGCGGGATAAAAATGTAAATAATAAATAAATAAATAAATAAATAAATATGTTGTTGTAGTTTAAAAATGCAGACCTCTAGAGTAAATAAGAAGGGGGCTGGATGGGTGATTGAAGCAAGTGATGATTAAATGGTAGCTACATGCTAAGGGCCAGAATTGACTGGTTTGTGTGAGAGTTACTTTAGTGTGTGTCGGGAGTCAGTGAAGATTGAGCCCTGACCTGGATAGCCCAGGCAAGCCTGATCTTGTCAGATCTCGGAAGCTAAGCAGGACCTACACTAGCAAGTACTCGGATGGAAAACCTCTAAGGAATACCAAAGCCAGGATGCAGAGGCAGTGTTGCCCAGCAAGGAGCTTTGTGCTCTCTTATGGACATAAATGAACTGTGTGTAAAATGTGCAAAGGGGACTCTGATGTAAGGTGACCGGATTGTGATGCCAGACACGTGCCAGCAAGAGCCTGAGATGATGTGCCCGTGGTTCCCTAGGTTGCCCTGTTCCAGGTGTACTCGTAGACACATGAAACACTCTAAAACGGCCATCTGCCACTGCTGTTTAAACTAAGAACTCCCAACGCCATTAAAGAAGTCCTTCTTCATCACGCTGGCAAACCCCCCCCCTCGCTGCACCGAAGACACAAAAGTCTCTTTCCCGCCTTGCGCTTGACAAAGGACTTGGCCTTCCTCATCCAGTCCAGGAACCAGTTCTGCAGACCTGAGACAAAGAACACAATAAGTGCTAGCCGATGAGTCATAACGACCCTAGAGATGTCTCTGTCACAAGTTCAGTTAGAATTCAACATTGACCAACCCCTAAGCCCTTTCCCCATTGCGGACGTAACTTCTGGAACGGACCACCTAGGAGTGGTCTCAAGGGAGGTGGCCAGCAAAGCCCTCCCCCTAGAGGCCCCATACAAAAGTGGGCACCCATTAACGTGTTCTCACTCTCTCTATGCTCCCCACGCTCTCTATGTTAGCCGAACTGCTTTATTTACAGCAATTGGCAATTTATAAATGGGTTCATGCCAGTTTATACCAAGGTCCTGTTCCCACCAAAGGTTACCAGAGAAGGAGTCGAGGCTGGTGTTGTTAAAATAAATGTCTTTTACTTGAAGAATATAAATCTCATACAAACAATACTGATGCACTCACACATTCAATCAAGTTCCTTAGAAATACAGTATTAAAATAAGCACTCTTGCATTAGCAGGTGGAGGTGATGATGGGTAATACTTATCTGTCTTCACAGCTTGGTTGTTCCAATGAAGAATGGATGGGAAGAAATAGAAATCTAGGGAGAATTTACACATGACCAGAACCACCCAGAACATGTGGGTCTCTTGACTGCAGATCAAGAGATCAAAGTAGAGGCAAGGGTTTGGGGATAGCAAGTGGGACTCAAGGGGAGTATAAAGCAGGCAGGGGTTGTTGTGGGGGTTGCTAGCTAGAAAGGGCCAGGTGAATGGTCCTTACCTTTTATAGGTGGTCCATTGGGTGGGAGGTAACTGTTCCAACCTGTGGACCCACCTACCTGTTAGTCTGTCCCAAAACTAATCCTATTGGTTACCTATAGGACTGGGAGGTTGCCTATAAGGAGTGGTCAATATTGTAATCTAATACCTTACTCAAAGAAGGACATCTGGGCAGGTGTGAAACCTTGGCATCAGCATGCTTCATTGAAGTGTTGATAAAACTGGCCATCCTATTGTAAACCAAATGTCCATTTGGCAGGAAATACCAATGCAGGAACAAAGCAGTGATGTGTCGTACGTGACCACAAGTAATTCTGCAATGGGGACTATCGCTTCTCAAAGCTGTTGTTTCTTACTGCTCACAATAATGGAGGTGTGTGCTTCTTCACCAGGCTGGTAACTGTGTAACTGAAACCTTATTCAGTTGTAAGGCTTGTGCAAGTACCTTCTTTGTGTTACATCACAACAGGTGACTTGGAATGTACAGTTCTCTGAGCCTATGTGTGTGTGTTTGAACAGTCCATTGTTTGTAGCAATAAATATAGTTCATAAAGCAAATATCAAGTTCATCCTCTAACATCTGCACCCCCTCTTCACCCTCTATATGTCCTTTCTGGCTCTTAAGCTTTTAGCTCTTTCTATCCTGAAAGCCATGCTGCCTCTTTAAGATTCTTGGACTGCAGCCAGAGTCTTCCACGTGCTTCTGCTAGTTCAGAGCACGATTTCCATTTCCTAGCATAATTCTCATTCCTTATTAGTCTCCCTTATTTTTCCACTGTGACACATCATATCATCAGGACAGGTAAATATTGCCCCCCCTACAAACTCCTGCTCCTACGAGCATCTCTTGATTGTCTATCTAATTTTCCTACAAGCTGTGTAATTGTGTGTGTGCGTGTGTATTGGTTGTGTGTGAAGAATCTCCAGTAAAAGGAAACCATTTTTATACTGAAGCCAGACTCCGTGTCTATTTCTGGTATCTCTGGAAGAAGCGGGACCTCTGTATATACAGGTGTTTGTTCCTTTATCGCCTATTGCTATTTATTATATCTCATATTCCCCAAAATTGATAAGAACTCAGAGCAATCAGGCTAACAGCAGGTGATATCAAAGCCACCTTTCTGAAACATCCTAGCCCCATGACTTTCAGGCTCGCAAGCACACGCACACACACAAAATACTCCCCCCCCCCAAGGAGTGGGTGAAGAGTGTGAAGCACGCGAGAAATCTGTGTTCTTTGTGCAAGTTATTAGCCTAAGAGGCAAGTGTGGAAATTAAGCTTTGTGTCTCTCATTAGATTAAGTAGCAAGTGAGAAAATAAGCCTTTGTGCCTAGGGCTATTTAAGGAACTTTAGAGAACGAACAAGAACTGTACCTATCTGAAACCATTATGCTTGTGTTCTTTAGTTAAACTGTTACTCTGTTATACTAAACAGACACTATGCTTAAGAAAAAACAATGTTTCTTTAGAGTGAAGCATCCCCTTTTACCTCAGAGCCACCTCCACAGGCTGGCTGTTCTGTCTTCTACCAAACATAACTAAGCCATCCTATCCTTTGGGTCCAAACAAGGATTCTAAGGCAAGAGCCTTTGGTGGCAATGAAAATAAGTAGAGAATGCCAAGGAAGGCAAGGAGGCATCATAAGATGTCACCTCAGAACACTACAGAGAGATGTGTTTAAAAGTGTTACAAATAAGGGGTTGCCATAAAGTGCAAAAAAAAGTTACAAGGATCTTGAGATGGTTGACAGATCCAGTTAGTCTATTGTTTCTTGTACTCTGTCTAAAGTGTCTTAATTGTCAATTATTCCTTATATGGTTCTTGTTTCTTGTACTCTATATACATTGGGAGTGTGGGAAGCTACCCTTAAGTAATCCAATTATTAAATTATCAATGTCTATCCCTTCCCAGACTATAAAGACAAAACCTGTTGGTGCAGTTCTTATGTGGGCCGGTGAAGCCATGGACTTTCTGATCTGGTGTAGGAATGCTGAGGATATGTTACTGCCAATATTGTGGTCTCTTCAGGGAGTCAGAACTCGACTGAAACAGCGTTCAGATGAGATCCCCGAGGAAAGATGTTCTCTCCTTGCAACACACTTATCACAATCCTTTCCGAAGCTCTTCACAGTTTCTCTGATTTGCTACCTCTATTCACAGCTCCTTAGCTTCCTTGACCAACTCCCCAGCCAGCTGCATATTCCTCTTTCCCAGCATTGTCCTTGCTATTTCCAACACTTCAGGAAATGCTTACAGTGTAGGTTTGGAGGGAGTATGAAGGAAAAGTGATATTTCTGAAATGCTTTAAAACAGGGGCGGGTAAGTATCAGCATAAGTTCACAGGTCGTCACACAATCTATGTGAAACTTTTCATGGAATATCAGGTGGCTGCAGTATTTTCAGGGCATCCACTATACTTCTGCAGCTGGGGAGAGGGAAAGGGAGGGGCAGAGAAAAGCCCACATGAAGGCATCTTGTCCTTGTTCATTGGTCACATGAGACTCTACTTGGGTTATTTTTGGTTAATAATCAAGTTTCAACTATATGTAAAATTTATGCAAGAGGGCATTTTTATAATGGAATAGTTTTGTAGCATTAACGTTTGTGGAAAAAATTAAGTAATTTTATTGCATTGTTTCCCCATCTTGCAATCCCATTCTGTTGCATTATTTGTTGCATCTATTGTAAAGTGACTTTTGTAGCTTTTTTCCTGATTTTGTAATCCGAATTTATTATACCTTTTACTGTATGCATTATATTGTCTTTATTGCAGAGAAAGGTGGCATATAAATGAAGCAAGCAAACAAGTCCCTATTAACGGTGGTTAATAATCTATGGGTTCAGACAGACCATAACTTATCATGACTTGAGTCACTGGTCTTCAGATCATCACACTAACCCTACTTTCATTAAATCATGGTTTTGCATTACTTCTAAGCCAAGACAAAAATCAGCATATTGATCTGCCTCTAATTTTATCTGACAGTGGTTCACCATTAATTATATTACTGCCCATCAGTGCAACAGATGTGCATTTCGTTCTATACTCCTTGAAGCTTTCTGTATATCCCAGTCTTAAAACATGTTGTAAGAAATACTGTTGGAAGAAAACAGATTTTTTTTCCCTAGAGGAAGTTCTGCAGTATTTTATGCTACTTGAAAAAATGGTGTGCTATAGATTAATTTGATGAGTCCTAAACAACATACATAGTATTTGAATTACCTGGTATTATGCTACAATTGGAGCCTCTGGACCACCTTAGAGCTGTTAGAAAATGGTTATTTCCTCCATAAATGTATAGTAGGTATAATCAACATATCTTCTACGATTGTACTAGTGTTGCAATTTGTTTTTTATGAACATGGGAAGGAATTGTGGTAGTCTATGAACATGAAATATTGTTTATCCCTTGTAGATGAGTTGCTGCTGGGGTTATGGTTTGAATAAGAAAAAGGAGGTTTTAGGAAAATAGAATACAATTCTGTCCATATTTGTCACGCATAAATCACTGCTGCATTGAGTGGTTGATTTCAAAACAGCATATGATACTCCACCTTCTCCCTCCATGTTATGTTTCTTCCCAGTCTTTCAGTGCCCTTCATACAAAAATGTGGTTAATTATTTTGAATATTTGAGAAATTTAAAATATTTTCTCCCAACCTGTCCACCATGCACACTGGCTTATGAAATCCATCTGAAATCACAGGCTAGCAATAGAGTGAGGAGATAAATAATTAAATAAAGAATTATTTATTCATTTAATGTCTTACTTCATTTATACCCCACCTTTCTCCTAGTGGGTTCCCAAAACAGCTTACATCAGTCTCCTCTCCTCCATTTTATTTTCATAACAACCCTGTGATGTATTCTAAACTGATGGTGAAAACTGTGCCCAGATTTTCTCCCCAAAGCAGTTTACAACATTATTCTTTTCTTTCCTTTTTTTTCCATTTTATTTTTACAACTGTCCTGTATAGAAATATTGCTTCTATATTCACATGCCTTCTCCTGTGATGTCTTTTGATAACATGCTGTGTCTTGTTTCCTGTTGCAAGCCAAATGCTGAGGCCACATGGCCTCAACAGCCATGTCATAAACCCACATTCTTTCACACTTTCATGCCAAATGCCAGACCTCATGGCTACACTTTCTGGCCCACTTGCAACCAGTCACATACATAATGAAGTAGCTGGAGTTTGGGTCAGATGACTGCAGGCGGGGTCCCAAACTTATAGCCTATCCCTACACACATCTATGGCAACCAACAATTGGGCACACCCATGCCCACTCGCAATTGGCTGATGGTCACATCTAATTTGTGACTGGAATTGGGGTATAATTGTTTGATCCCTATGGGAGTGAGCTCTTCGTCCTGTTCTCGAGTCTCTTGTGCTTGCTCTCTCCTCTTGTCATTGTCTGTTTTATTGTACCTGAAATGATGCCTCTTGAGAGACAAAGAGTTGCTTTGTGACTTGGAGCACATGGCTGTGCAAAAATGGGATATCCCTTCAAAATTCCTTGGTACTTGGACTATCTTGGACTGATGAATACTCCTGACGTGGTAACTATGTATCTTCAATGTTTAGTTAAGGCAAACAGCCCTAGCCTTTGTTATTTTTGTAATCTCTGGTAGTCTATGATAAGCTCTGTACTGAATAAAGATCCTTCTTATTGCTAATTTGTCTCTGATGTTGTAACTGGATTCCAAGTCTAAGCCTGGTGCCTAACCCTGACCACATATGCTACCTTGGTAAGAGTGTGCATCTCTGGATAGAGTTGCTACTGTGTTAAATCCCAGATGCTAACTAAGGGTTGGAATCTCTCCCTTAGGAAAGGCAGGGACTAGTGAAAACAGGTTCTGGTGGCAAATTGTTGTGAAGACCAGAGATGGTACAGACTCTCGTGGTTTGTTGTTTAATGTACTGAAAAGTACAGGATTCCCTCCCATTCATGAACTGGCCTGGGTGGGCTAAACCCTGTACATGCCCTATTAGGTAGGTTTGGCTGAGAGAAAATGGGTGGCCCAAGTTTACCCAGAGAGCCTCCATGGCAGAGTGGGGATTTGAACATGGATCTTCTAATTTGGAATTCTAAGCAAGAAACCAGAAAGTCCCCAGTCTTCAGGCTCTTCCTTCCATTGCTACTTCAGTTGTTATTCTTTTTTTTGTGTGTGTGTGATGTGTTGGTCATGCACAACAGTACCCTCCTTCCACAAGTAGGCTGCCAACCTTAAATTCATCAGCTAAATTTTGCCAGCCTGTTCCAGTGTGGGACTCGTTCAGTTGAGCAGGCACAACGGCCTTAGCAGTGATATTAGGAAGCTGAAAGGAAGTGA
>NW_015163637.1:425370-473809 GCF_001447785.1 Gekko japonicus | reverse complement strand
TTCTACTCTCCACAGCTTAGGGTTGCCAACCAGTTGTTGCCAACTGATGGGGGACATGGGGGGCTTACCATTGGGTGATGGCATGACATTAGTTCCAGGGAAAACCTGGAAGTGACATCATGTCTTTCTAGGAGTTGCCAGAAATTCTATGGTAAAACCAGAGTTTCTGGCGATTCCTAGAACAGACTGACTTCACTTCCAGGTTTTCCCCAGAAGTGAAATCAAGCCACCACCTGATATCAATTATTTTCCTCCTGCCTGCTTCTGGCGCAGAGATAGGAAATGTCATGGGTCTGCCTGCTGATGCCTCCTTGGATAAGGAAGAGACAGAGGAAGCCAGCCCCAGCCCTTGGATGCTGCAGGAAGACCAGCTGGAAAAGGAAGTGACTCCATCAGGTGCAGAGGGAGAGTCTCAGGCCAAAGCCAGCATGCCATGCCCTCAGTCCTGCAGCCCGTGATCCAAAGCTGAATACAAGCCCGGCAGCCACCAGCCTCATCCCCAGGGTCACCAGAGCCCTTGCAACTCTGGAGAAGGTGGGACCAGAGGGGGGTGCAGGACCAGTGTTATAGCATAGTTGGCAGCCCAGCACCAGTCAACCTCTGCCAGTGAGTCTGAGTCACCACAGGATCAGGACTGACAACAACATAGGCTGTTCAGTCATTGATGAGCTACACCCACCCCTGCATTTCTTTTCTGATAAAAGCAGCCAGGAAAGGGCAGGCTAGCGTGGAAGCAAGTTGTCCACAACCCCTGTGTGGCTGCTGTTGTTCTCTGCCTATTCTAGACCTCAGTGTGTTTGACCTTCTGGACCGTGACCTGGCTTGTGCTCTTTGGATTCACTCTTCTGGTTTGACTCTTGGACTACTGAAGTACCTGTGCTTTGACCCTGGGTTGTGTTTGGACTACACTCGTTGCTTCTCACATCACCTGAACCTAGACAAGAAACTGGAGGCAGCAGTGGGGGATTTGCTGACCCCGGTGATACCTAGAAACTCTGCCACAGTACCCTCTGCTCTGTATGAGAGCTGTCCCATTTCCTCCTGCAGAGTGATTTCAAAAAGTACATGTGTAGTGGATAAAAACTCCCGATTTCCCACCTGGCCTTGACCCAGTGTCTCTCCCAAGCCTGGTGCCATTAGCTCTGTTAGATCTCTAATGTTCCGTTTCAAATCCCCTTTCTCCTCTGGGCCTTATGAGAGGTTTTTTCTGTCAGTCAAAATGAACTGTCATTTCACTCACAGAAATGACGATGATTGTTAAAATTCAATGTGTGGGAGCAGAGAACCACTTACCTCTGATCCCACATGTAGAATTTTGATAATCAATGTCACTTCTATGAGTGAAATGAAGTCATTTTGACTGACACATAAGAGGGGGAGGAAACATTCTCACAGGTAGTAGTGACCTATTCCCTGCTTCAAAGCAGCAAGCATCCACTTGTCACAAATCAGCCTATGCCACCTAACCCGAGCAATCCAAATAGGCCATAATACAAGACGTGTATTTTTTCCCCTTACAGTACATTTTCACAGCCTTAGCTCTGGAAAGAAAAACATAGTAATTCAGCATTTTTTAAATATATATATAGTGTATTTGGTAATCCACTATGCACGTTTAATTCTTTACCCTGGAATTTAAGTAACTGGATTTTCCTTTATGAAGAAATGGAAAAGCAGATTACTATACTGCGGTGGGGGAAAGCTGACTTAAATCATGACCTGAAAACAGATCCCATTTTGATGACTGAAAAAGCAGAGGCAATTTCCATGGTATCTTTCTGATATGGCACTAGACAACTGTCAAATAATCTTTTAAAAAAAATTTTCCAAGCTGATGGGATTAAAAACATCACGATTGTTTAAATGGTACCAGAGCAGGGGAATTATTTTACACTGAAAAGCAGAGGACCTTGGAGCATTGCAGTATAAAGAATATATCTGGAAAGACTTTATCAGAAACATTATGATAGCACACATTTCTGATAGTGGGGTAGCTATTAGGTCAGAAAGGTGAATGTTACTGAGCTCACTGAGATGAGATCTAAGATTAAAAGCTCAAAAAAGAGAACTATTTGGAGAGCTTTTTTGTGGTTTATACCAACCGTCTTAATATCTACAAACAATACTATCAACACAAGCCTGTCTCTCAAATAACCTTCTTTTAAAGGTAATAGTGATTTAGACCCTCCTCCAGAGGGTTTCTAACAAGGAAACCATGGTGTAGCCCAGAGGCGTTGCCTTACTCATGGGTAGCTCTAAATAACGGGGCACCCCACTTCTAACCTGAACCAGAAATCCACAAACTCAGGTCAAGGAAGGTACTCCCGGCCTGAAACACAGAGCTAGCTAAAAGCTCTGAAAAGGGGTTTAATTTCAGGTGACACAAGGCAACCCTCCAAGGCAACCTCCTACCTCCTCCCCACCCAGCAAGGTATGCATGTGAAATAATGGTAGTTCCACCAAGTGAAGTATCTACAATTTCTAAAGGGTATTCAGAGGCCACCTGACAAATAGCCCTTCTGTCTCCAGAGCTTCACCTAGCCCTTTTGTGGGAAACCTATGTCTATGTTTTGTGGACAGGAGGCCCACCCCTTCCCTAGCTACAGACAAGAGGCCACCCATCAGCCCATTCCCTATGTGCTGGCATTGCTCTGTGACACTGCCACACTGGTGGCCAGCTGGGGTACAGCACCACTGGTGGTCTCCTGCAACATCTGTGGCTCAGTGGAAGAGCCTCTGCTTGGCATGCAGAAGGTCCCAGGTTCAATCCCGCATGCAGAAGGTCCCAGGTTCCAGGCAGTAGGTGATACAAAACATTTCTGCCTGAGACCCTGGACAGCTGCTGCCAGTCTGAGTAGACAATACTGACCTTGATGGACCAAGGATCTGATTCAGTAGAAGGCAGATTCATCTCAGAGATGTGCTGGCATATCTCAGACAGATGCTAGTGGGACGCATCCTCTGCTTCCTGTGTGCTTTCACCTCCCCGTCTGGATTGCGCTGTTAGACGATGTCAAAAGGAAGTTATAGGAATGAAAAACAGAGGAATTACAAAAGGACATGGAATGTTAAAAGGTGCCATGTGAATTATATGTAATAATAATGCTATAACTGCACCAAAGCATTTTGTTCTCAAAGCTAGCCTTGCTGAAATGAAAAAGATTAGAGAAGCGATAAGCATTCAGCAAGAGAAGAGATAACTTCTTGAAATTAAGGTCCATCAATCGAGAGGCTTCCAGGCAAGCATCATAGCACAAAGGGATTCCTTAAGATCCATTAATATGGTTTCCTGGGGGGGGGGGAACCAGACTATAAGTCTAATGACAAACTTTCAAGTGTAAGACTTAGATGAGCTTCAGCAATTCAATTTTTACGTATTTCAGATTTGCCAGGTGCATTGAATTAAGAAGAAAAAGAAGAAGAAAGAAATAACGGGCAGTCACGTATTGTAAAGGGAATGTGAAATTAGAGTCATTTTTGCATAGATCTTACCTTCTGCTTTGAAAAAAGCCACCCTCTCCACTTTTATTATGGAACTGTTGATGCATTGTGGGGAGGGGGTGATGTTGGATTAATATGCAACAGCTGCTACAACTTCATAATAGTTTCCTAAGTACATAGGTAGGATTGGATTATTTCTTTTTAATTGTGCCATTCACACTGTAACTGCTAATACCTCCTCCATTCAAGATCACTTAGATATTGAATTGCCTTTCCTAATAGGCATGATGAGGGCCATGGAAATTTGGATACACCTGCTACCTAAAGCAAATTCCGAATGAGCATTCAGTACTAGAAACACTCATTATTCTTGGAGAAACATTGATCCAGAGGTTTGGTTGTTGTTGTTGTTGTTTTTTAAAAAAAAGAATATGAAATACTGTATAATACCAATCAAAATGTTCTAACACAATCTGGACACATTGTTACCAACTGCCTTTCTTTTGTATTTCAGTCTCCTCCTGAGAGCCAGCATGGTGTAGTGGTTAAGAGTGGTGGACTCTAATCCAGAGAACGGAGTTTGATTCCCCACTCCTATACATGATGCCTACTGGGTGACCTGGGGCCAGTCGCCATTCTCTCAAAACTCTCTAAGCACAACCTACCTCACAAGGTGCCTGTTGTAGGGAAAGGAAGGAAAGGCAAATGTAAGCAGCTTTGAGACTCCTTATGGTAGAGAAAAGTGAGATATAAAAAACAACTCCCCCTTATCCTCTACTTATCAAGTGTGTGTGTGATTGTAGAGTGTCTGTTTTGCATGCAGAAGGTCCCAGTTTCAATCTCCAGCATCAAGGGTTCCAAGGATCAACTGGGAGTCAATGGGAAAGACTTTGACCTCAGACTCTGGAGGTCTGATACTGATCTTGATAGACAAATGGCTGTGACTCAAAAGATGACTGCTCCTTGTCATTCTTGCTTTGTTGAGTTTTTAGTGCTTTAAAGTTCACAAATCTCATTGATTTTATGTATTAAACTGTTCTTACTGCATTGTGTTTTGTTGTAATCTGCCTTGAGTCTTGATGAGAAAGACAGACTATAAATTAAGCAAACAAAGAATAAACTAACTGTTCTGTTATTGTTCTGTGGGTTTTTTTCTTGATTGATGGTGCTGATCAGTTTTAATCTCATGCTTGTATTATGGTGGAACAGTTAGATAAAGTTTAAGTCCTGAATTTAATGATTTGTGGGATCTCCCTGTAGATGATAAAAATGGCTGAAAGCATAACATTTGGGTGAGTCCTGCTCTTTGGGAGACTGTGCTGGGACAGCAGATCTGTTGTTTTATAGGAGTAACTCTTTAATTAGGCTCTGCTTGTGTATTTGCAAATAAAACAGATTTAAAATGAAACCATATGCATCCAGTGGTTGCTGACCCAGACTAAGCCACCCCAGTAATGCTGACTCCAGGAACCTCTCAAACACTTGAGGAAGTGGGAAGCAAGGAAGAATATAAATAAAGATTGTGATTAGGGCTGTACATGTTAGTTCATGTTTTTCACATTCCTTATTCATTAATTAAAACAATGAATTGTTAGTGGCATGGGGGGTGCCTCCAGGAACTCATGCTCTCCCATATTGTTTGGAGATTCGGGTTAGGAATCATCAGCATCACAAGCCAGTGTGATGTAGAGGTCAGAATGTCAGACTAGAATCTGGGAGACCCCAGTACAAAATGCCATTCTGCTGTGAAAGTTCGCCAGGTGACCTTTGGCCAGTCACTCACTTTCAGCCTAACCAACTTCACAGAGCTGTTATTATGAAGATAAAATGAAACAATGTTCTAAGGTGCTTTCTAAGGGAGAGCAATGTTCTAAGCTACTTTGGGTCCTTGTTGGAGATAAAAGCAGGGTATGTATACATTTCAAAATAAATTTTAAAACAAAAGTATTCAATTTTAATCTAATTTGCTCCTCTTTCTTCTGCTTTCACTCCAAGTAGATAAAATGTGTCCAGTCTGGTGTAGTGGTTAAGTGCATGGACTCTAATCTGGGAGAACCGGGTTTGATCCCCCACTCCTTCACTTGCAGCTGCTGAATGACCTTGGGCAAGCCATAGTTCTGTCAGAGCTGTTCTTGAAAGAGCAGTTCTTGAAAGAGCTCTCTCAGCCCCACCTACCCCACAGCGTGTCTGTTGTGGGGAGGGGAAGGGAAAGGAGTTCGTAAGCCGCTCTGAGACTCTGAGTGAAGGGCGGGGTATAAATCCAATCTCTTCTTGTCTTCTTCTTTACTGTAATAGACTTTTTATATTATTATATTCTATGCTAACTACATTTTCTGAATGTGTCCTTATTGCTTTGATTCACCTCTAATAAGCAACATACTTAATTGTTTGTTCTTCCCCTTTCCCTGTGCTTGATTACTATATTGGAATATGCTGAAGATCTAATTAGATTTTGCACTTAATAAATAAAGATTCTGTTAAACCTCGAGGTAGAATTGCCATTGGAGACTATCTTTCAATTATTATGGCAAACCTCCATTTATCACTGTTGGAACTACAACAAAACAATTTGTCTTCCAGTCATTTACAAACATGTTTTCCCCCTACTCTTTTAGCCTCTTCTAATTAATATGAACACATAAAGAGCTATTATTACAAACTTAAAAGCATAACCCATAGTTGACTTTTTGCCTTGCACTTTTTTATTTATAATTTTCTAAATCTAAAATGGCAATGTTCTGTATTAAACTTCCTGACAAGTTTATTCTCCTTCAACTAATTATATTGCATAATTGCAAAGTGAAAACTTATGTATTCCTCAATCACTGTGCCCAATCACCTTCTCTTCCCTCTAAATATTATAGTTTGTGAAGACGTGTTTGAAAGTTAAGCAACATTTTTAAAGGTATCTGTAGCAGAGATACCTTTAAATTTCTCACCTCTTGTTGTTTTGACCTCCATATCACCTGTAGATTCTTCTTCTTCTTTGTGCAAATTGTTCCAATAATCCTTTATTTTTTCACCATTTTCTGTTTCAAAAATTGATAATTGTAAGTGCCAGTGCTGAAAGACCATTTTGATCAGTTTTCAAATGAGAACCTACACCAAGCCATTGGAACAAGGACATAAGAAACAGCCACATGTTTATATTCTATACGGATTGTCTTGTTGCTTTAAACAGATATGTTCAAATGAGTTATTCTGTTCATGCACACCCATTCCACAGTCCCAGCCCAACTGCATTATTTGGTGTAGCCAGCTTGGTATAGTGGTTAAATGTGTGGACTATAATCTGGGAGAACTGGGTTTGATTCCCCACTCCTCCACTTGCAGCTGCTGGATGACCTTGGGCAAGCCATAGTTCTGTCAGAGTTGTTCTCTCAAGGACAGTTCTGGAAAGAGCTCTCTCAGCCCCACCTACCTCACAGGGTGTCTGTTGCAGGGAGGGGAAGGGAAAGGAGTTTGTAAGCCACCCTGAGACTCCAAGTGAAGGGTAGGGTATTAAGCCTATCTTTTCTTCTTTTTCTTCTTTGTGTTATCCCTAGTGTGCACCCAAACGAAACCAGCCAACAAAATCATTCACAATGTCCTCACAATGGCAACCCATTAAGGTAGGCTAGGCAGGGAGTGTGTGGCTGGCCCAAGGTAACCCAAAATTGTTCCATGGCAGAACTGGGAATTGAACCTGGGCCTCCCAGACCCTTCTCTGAATTGTTCTACCCATGAATTAAACTTAATGGAACAATTTTTTTAAAAACAACAACAGATTAATTTTTTTTCAAGAGCACATATATCTTTAGTAATTCTGAGATGAATTTTGTTTTACTTTGTGTTTAAGTAATCATACCATACAGTCTTTTGAGATGCTTTCCTTTTCTTTTTTTGTAACAGCAAATCTCAACTAAACAGCAGTCTTTTGAACCCTGCCTGAAATGTCTTGCCATGTTCAGTGAAAACAGAAAGGATACCCCAGCTTAATGTTAATTAGGGATGGGCACAAACCATAAATATGAATGCTGAACCACGAACCCAACGACAAACTGATATGCTGATTTGTGAACTGAACCAGTTTTTATCAGTTTGTGAGCCAAACCCCTTGCTTTCTGCGCCACATGGCAAAGCAGTGTGCGGACTCTAATCTGGGAGAACCAGGTTTGATTCCCTACTCCTCCACTTGCAGCTGCTTAGATGACCTTGGGCCAACCATGTTTCTGACAAGAGCTATCCTTAAAAGAGCAATACTTGAAAGAGCTCTCTCATCCCCACAGGGTGTCTGCTTTGGGAAGGGGGAGGGAAAGGAGTTTGTAAGCCACTCTGAGACGCCAAGTGAATCCGATCTCTTCTCTTCTTCTTCTTTTCAAGGGGAGCAAAAAGCAGGGGTTTAAATGGCTCAGATGCATTTAAACCCTTGCTTTCCACTCCCTGCAAAAAAAAAGCTGCAGGGAGTGAAAACCAGGGGGCCATTTAAACCAAACAGCTGAGCGGTGGAGAGCTCCACACAACTCAGCTGTTTGATTGAAATGGAGCCATTTAAATGGGAGTGGTGATGCAGGCAGTAAAATGCCTGCAGTAAGAACAATGAACAGCCACTATGGCTGTTCGAGACCCACCGCGGCTGGGGTGAGATCCCGGCCCTAGTCCTAGCTTCCACCCACCCAGAGGTTCGAAAGCAGTAAAAATATAGCAAGTAGATAAATGGGCACCTGCCCTTAGGTGGCAGGGGGCACCCTCTTCCGTGTGAGGTTGTGGCAGGAGCAATCAGCGGTGGTGGCAGCGAGAGTGGAGTGGTTGGAACAGCGAAAGCAACGGAGCGGCGGCGAGGTTGGTGAGGCGATCCCTGGTGGCCAGTGAGCGGAACATCGAGTGGTGAGATCCAACAACAACGGAGGCGGAGGCAGAGCCATGGAGGAATGCAGTGACGTAGAGGCGCAGGCACGGCGAAGCCCAAAATGGATGATGGCCGGGCTGTGGCTGACACAGGCCGCGCACCAAAGAGACAGCCAAAGCTGGAGGACCTGCCCCTGCCCTTGGACACCGGAGACAAGACGCCGACCCCGAAGACCGCCTGGAGGAAGAATGCTGCAGCCGGAGAACAACAGCCCTGCCACCTGGGTGCCGGTAGTTCTGAGGTAAAAACACAGTTAAAACAGACAGCAGACAGTTGAGGGAAATCAGTGATTCAAGATTCCTGAATAGACATTTCTCCTAACAGCCAGCATGGCAATCACAGAGAGGTCCTTCAGTAGAGAGGGGGGAAAAACAGTATGTATGTCTCACTTCATTTTTTACCTTACAATCTTCTCCATTCGAATTCCTACAACAAATGTTACATTTCAAAATTCACATAATCTGTTAACACTTGGAATTCATTGCCACAAGAAGTGGTGGCGGCTACAAGCATGGACGGCTTCAAAAGGAATTAGATAAGCATATGGAGCAGAGGTCCATCAGTGGCTATTAGCCACAAGGTATAGATAGGGACTCTGGGGCAAGTGATGCTCTGTCTTCTTGGTGCTTGGGGGGGGGGGGTCAACAGTGGGAGGGCTTCTAATGTCCTGGCCCCACTGGTGGACCTCCTGATGGCACTGGTATTTCTGGCCACTGTGTGATACAGAGTGTTGGACTGGATGGGCCTTTGGCCTGATCCAACATTGGCATCTCTTATGTTCTTATGTTCTTAATCAGTATTATAACTGGATTTACAGAACTTAAATACCATAGCAAAGCACAGGTATCAGGCTATTTACTTAATAAAATTGACTCACTGCTTTCATCTTTCTCTACCCTCAATGGGTTATTTAGATTTAGACCCAGTGACAAATAGTTTCTTAGGTACACTTCCATGTTGACGTGTGCCATGATAATGAATTTCCATTTTCTAAAGCTATTGCAATAATGTTCAGCCATTACCCATCAGAAAGGACAGTCCAAAGTTAAAAATATTGCCTGTGGAGGCAAAATGGTAATCCATTTTGTGCTGAAGTTGGAGGTTCTTATTTAGAAGATGCCAAGGCAGGCAGAGACATAGATTCCTTTTGGAGAGTCAGTTTTGTGGAGGGGTGGACTGTATATGTGTGTGTGAAGGGGGAGAGGGAGAGGGATGGAGGGAAGGAGAAAGTAAACCTGTGTGTTAGTCAGCCAAAATAACACAAAATTCCCATTCCAGCCATAAACAAGGTGTGGGGGTAAGACAGCTGTTCTTCTCTCTCTCATTAACTACCCTGATTTATGGTTAGGAGTAAACACATATATGTTAATTTTGATTTAATGGGGCATTTAATTTCTATTTAGACCTGCTGACTAGCCAAAACAATGGGCCTGGTCATTGTGATTGATGGGGGAAATGACCATGCCTCCTTTGTGACACCAGAGAACCAGAAAAGGTACTGAGTACCAGAGGCCACACAAAAGTGGCGTGGGTGGGTGGGGGGAGGCTGATATACTTAACTGTGTACAAACCAAACAATAATATATTAATGGTTAGTTTGTACACATTAAGTATAGCAGCCTCCCTCCCCCCGCCACCTTTTGCATGGCCTCTTTTGTGGCTTCCTACATAGGACTTTTTCCTCTTTTTCTGTTCTTTTTTCTTATGGCTCAGTAGAGACCATGCATAGAATAGAGACAGCAAGATCCAGGGCTTGAGAAAAGCCAGTCGGGGAAGTTTATTCCAAGAGGAGTTTCTCATCTTTTAGGCAAATGAAGGCTGATATGGGCCAAAGTCTGGGAAACATGAGTCAAATTGGTGGTTCAGGAAACCTGAAATAACTTTGTTTCTATAAGCTGCCTGCTCAAACACATACAATAGACACACAGAGACAAAGTTTTGTAAAATGTGTTTTTATTGAGGCTAGGGTTGCCAGCTCCAGGTTGGGAAATTCCTGGACATTTGTGGGTAGAGCCTGTGAAGGGCTGGCTTTGGGGAGTGAAGGGACCTTGGCAGGGTATAATGCCATACAGTCGACCCTCTAAAGCAGCCATTTCTTCCAGGGGGACTGATTTCTGTCATCTGGAGATCAGTTGTTATTCTGGGAGATTTTCAGGCCCCACCTGGAGGTTGGCATCCTTAATTTCAGATCAGCTGTTTTTGTTGTTTGCAATGATTAAATCATATTCTCTTTCTTTTACATGGCATATGAACATGGGGGGGGGGAGCAACTCTGTGCTTCAATTAGTATGATGTGGCCATCTCGTTTCACATATACAGCACACAAACTCCCTTGGAGATATTCACAAGTGCCTAAAGAGTAATTAGTCATCTGAGAAAAAGCAGCAAAGTTCAAATAACTGTCAGATTTGCAAACACATCCCACACTTCACACCATTGATTTGTAAGATGCATTCTTCGCAGAAGGGAAAAAAATTTAAAAGGAACACGGGAATCACATTGTTTAAATTAAAGTCAGACGCAAAGGAGAAATGTAAACACATATTTAGAGATGTTCATTTTTTTTAAAATGAAAAGCAGAATGAAGGGCATCTTTCATTTGTTTGATGCTCATTTAGTACTATTATATAATAACTTTTATTGTCTCTCAGATTCTCAGTTTATGACACAGGGAGTTGCCAGGAAGTTTTAATTCTACAGCAGCAATATGGTTGCTGAAATAAGCTCAGTTTATTCAAATAAAACATGAACTAGTTAATCAAGTTTGTAGCGCATCAATGTTACCCATTTATCTGTCGGTTTGAATGTAATGAAATCAGTTATGAGACTAGCAGTATGTGGTCATATATTTATTCATTGCATTTTCCCCACCCAAAGAAGTGCATCTGTATATCCCTATGTGCAAAGAGATCTTTCTGCACCCTAGGGGCACTCCCCAGGTATGCAGAATAATTTTACATGTTTAAAAAAGTATATGGGGACATTTAAATCCACTCAAAAGCAAAAGACCAATCCCTGCACAAGTGCAGAGAATGCAACTTACTGAGACTGTTCAGCTGCGGACTTCCCCAAGCCAGCAAGGCCAGGAACAACAAAGCCACAGCTCCCCACACAAGCAGGACCACAAGGGAGGCTGCTGGAACTGTGGGGGAAGCTGCCAAGGCAGAAGCCCTCCCTGGAGCCACAAAGGAAGCTGCCCCAAAGGAGCCCTCCCCAGAGCCAAAGGGGAAGCCACCGTGGCAGGAGCCATCCCCATCAAGGCTGCCAGCAGAAGACAGGACGACAGGAATGTGGCTTCCCAAGCCATTGATGGGGATCCATTGAGCTGCTGAAGAATGGGGAGGAGTCAAGCCTAATGGGGAGGAGCCAAGCCACAACACATTATGCAACATTTTGTTGTAGGTCCTTACTTGTCCAATCCAAAATACTGATACTAGTACAATACAAAGTGCTCAGGGAAATAGTGAGATCTGAACACAGTGGAAGGATGGGTACCTGGATCCATCCTCTTTGCCTGTAGCCTTACGGATGGCAGCTGGTACATTGGCAAAGCGGGCTTTCAGATGGGACTGTACCTTATTGCTTCCCTTTTTTGTATGGCTTCAGGAGATCCCAGCTAGCAACTGGGAAGAAGGGGCCTTTGGCTGCAGCTGGAAGTAGGCACGACAGATATGTTCAAAGGGGCACTGGTCCCTTTGAACATATCTATCCCACACTATACTGTTTGACTCACCAAAGTGGTACAAGCTGCTCATGAACAGCCAAACCGCTCCAAGGAAAATCAGTTCCCTGCTTGCAACTTGTGAGGGGAATGTGAGCTGAACTGGCAGGTGTTCAACCATTCCTAGTCCTCATGAATCATTTTTAAAAGGAAAATAAAAGGCAGAGATCTATGGATTACACCCCACCCATGGGATGGGTGCCAAAGTTACCCTTCATCTCAGGGAAATAGTGCTACTCACAAAAGGTATAATTTTGCTTAAGGAAGGGGTCTTCTGTCCATAAAAGGATACAACATTCAGTATAATTTTATTTTTGGTTTAATAGGTTACATTACATCTATCTCGTGCATGTTCCCCAGCTTTCCTTGCAGACACTGTAAAGTGCCCCTTTATGTGGATTCTCCACAACACTCTTGTGAGGTAGGGTAAGCTGAGAGCATGCAGCCAGCCCAAAGTAACCCACCAAACTGGAGCTGGAATTTGACCTTAAGTCCTTTATATTCTAGCCATTGTACCACACTGGCTCTACCCAAACCTCTAACTTGATATGTATGAACTGTATGTGTCCCAGATCATGGGGTTTTTTTAGAAAAAACCCACAACTTTGCCACACTGTTCTTCATTGCTTCTTGTGCAGTGTTGAACAGCCAGCCACACAAAAGTGAGCTTTACAAGTCTGTTAAGTAGATCAATAATATGATTAGTTTTTATTACTAATTGGTATGAAGTCATTGGCTCCAGTGGGATGGAGGGGAGTTATGGGGTCCAAACTACTATTTTCCATTTCTGTTGATAACTTCTTTCATTCCTGTAATCAATGGCACTCCTCCCCAAGAGCCTGAACAAACTGCTGTGCTATACCACTGATTACAAACTCCTTCTGTTGCATAGGAAGACCAGATCTGTTCAAACGGACTTACTCCCAAGTAATTGTGCCATGTAAACATTAAGATCACTGAGAGAAACATCACTAGGAAAAAAATCACAAGCTAGTAAACAAGCTTGAAGAAGTTTCATAATAGCCATTTCATAACAACCACCATGTCCCTTTAGAAGCACCTTGGAGAAGATATTAGCCATTTCAGCTAGCTTTGAATTATATTTTGGTTCTATAATATATGGAAAGCTGCCGCTCCATGGAAATGTGTTTTTTTAGCTATTATTGAAATTTTGCCAGTACCGCTATCAAAGAATATTTTTGAAAAAGATATGCTAAGATCCTTATCAGTCGAAACCTTCAGCTTCAACTACCTGGTTTTGTAGATGTCTTAGTACCTTTATGTTAAAGAGATGAGATGATAAAAAAGATTGCTGAAGTATATAAATGAGAAGATGAATGAATAAAATTCAATATTATCTCAAAATTAAAAAAAAGATTGTCTTATTTTACAAATCCTTGATATAAAGGTAACACACACGCACACACAAAGAGAGAGAGAGAGAGACCCAGTGCTGGGAACCTCCTCACAAGAACTTAAGCAGTTCAGGACAGTGATCCATCTAATTCAGCATCCTGTTTCACACCAATCAGTTGCCCTCGAGGGCACCAGGATACACAGGCCAAGGCCTTCCCTGGATGTTGCCTCTTAGCAGAGGTTTACTACCTCTGAATGTGTAGGATCCCATTGGTCATTAAGGCTAGTAGCCATTGATGGACTTGTCATTCAGGAGTCTGTCAACCTCCCATTTAAAACCATCTACGTTTCTGATCATCACTGCATCCACGGGCAGTGAATGTCACAGTATAATGGTTCAGTGAGTAAAGAAGTGCTTCACTTTGTCCATCCTTCATTTATTGCCCATCAACTGCACCAGCCGTCCCTGTGTTCTAGTATCATGATAGAGGGAGGAAAAGGCAGCTTTGGGGTAGGGGTGGACTCTATGGCATCACAGAACTTCTGAGTTCCCTCCTTTCCCCAAAGTATGCCCTCCCCAGGGACTTCCTCCAGATCTCCAAGGATTCCCTAAGTGAGAATTGGCACCCCTATGAGGCAAAAGTCCCCCCCATGCCTCTTTATACCACCCAAGCACTATTCAAACATCAGATATAAATGGGCCAAATGATGTTTTCCATGTGCCCCCCCTCCAGGTGATCAGGGCCCCCGGAGTAAGGTAGCCAACTGGGGTGTGTGTGTCATGTCCCTTTAATTGTTTGATGAGTGGAAATCGGCCGCTGAAGATTTTCATGGCATGAATTTAAATAATGTCCCCTGAAAATGCTTGTAGATCAAACTGATATGAAAGGGACAGCGAGAAGGACCAGTTTAAAAGTTGGCAACCCTGTTGACAGACACACCCCCCCCCTAGAATTCTGTCTCTCACTTAGGGACAGGTGTGCCACCTTGTGCTCCTTAGAGGAAGGGTGTGAAATATTTCAGAGCCCACACAGACTACACAAATGAGGAATGGTTTAAAGCTACATTAATATAAACTGCAACTAAACCATCTTTTACAACACCCTCTAAACCTTATTTTAGAACCAATAAAAGCCATGGGATCGTAGGGCAAGCTCACAAATTACCAGTTTCATAACTCTGCAAATACCCCCCCCCTCTATATTGTAAATTCGATCACTGCCGATGGTGTAAAAAACCCCCAAAGGAAATTAATCACAAAAATTAAGCAGTTATGGCACCCTTAGTTCAGAACAGTATTATAGAGGAGCATTTTATATCCAGAAGTGTATTTTACATATAGTTTTACAAGCTTCTTTTTTTCATGTTACCCATCTCGATCACTGAAAGCTTGAATAGACCTTCTGTTCCACTCTTGTCTAATCCCTGCTTTGCTTTCTTCAGTTCAAATCCAGCATAGCCGCTGCCTGGTTTCAAAGAGAATTGGGCCTAGCTATTAATTAATACCAGTTTGATTGAAATCAATGACTCGCTCATGCTTAATTTATTGAGACAAGGCTCGGGCCGTCTAAACCTTCTGGCTATTGTTTTCAACAAAACAACTCTGTTTTAATTTGCATGTATTAATTTGGTAAGATGGCTGCAGAAACTGGGGCTGCCTCCTTGCATTCTTTCTCTCCTCTTTGTGTCATTGTCTCCTTGCCAAATATAGATATATAGAGATATATATTAAAAATTCTCTTGCAGCCCCACATCACTCTGACTTCTATCTCTCCTTGGCAGCCTTCTCCAGCAGCTGTGTTGGCAATCCTATCACATAGGAAGGCTGTTGATAGGCTTTTAGACTTGCCTCATTATAACCACAGCCTATTTGCTTTGTTATTCGCAAGGTCTGAAAACTTTATGAATGAAATTCCCACCCAAATCCCTCCAGAGATCTCTAGGAGAGAAGATATCTACCTTTTTGTCATGCAAATGTTCGCAACAAGACAGGAATGCAGCTGCTGAATATCCATTTTAAACACAGGAGCCTTTCGGGAAAGTGAATTAGAGGGTTACCTGCTCATACTACCTCCTTAGTGGAAAAGAAATGCTTTTTCAGGGAGGTCTGTTCTTACAGTATTTAAATGGCAAGGAAGTACTGGAACATTGCTGCTACCCATATCACTGCAAACTCAAAAGCTCTTGGGAGGGCCTACGACTTGGGGATGGTTCTCAATTAGGTCATACCTGTTGTTGCCACCCCAAATTTCTTGTTTTCAGTTTAGCTGCTGCCTTGTGCAAATCATACAACCTAGTTCCTGCCACAAATAGGGGGGGAAATGAAAATAAAAGACAAAGCTACCCATATGTAACACTTAGAGCATACAGAAGAGATTGTCTGTACCAGAACATTTAAAAAATGTATATGTGGTGCTAGTTCAGCATCTTTTATCTAAGGTACAACCATTTTGTCTCCATGTGTTTTATTCATACTGGTCTAAATTCCCATGAATGCTAATTGGCTTGCTGCAGATTTATACTGCCTTAAAGGAGGGAAAAAATATGACTCATGCTTGTAAAGTGCAAATCTGAATACTGATCATACATCTGTGTACATTAAGTTGGAATTAAAGGAAACATTTCAAGCCAGCAACACCCCCACCCCCATATCAGATAGAAACAAAAAATCTCCATAGTTTCCGGAGCTTAGCCAGATAGATAGAAGCCATGCTTATTGTTCGGTTACTGTTGCCATGAGCTGTATTGCCATTGGGCTTTTGGTGGTAGCTTTGTGGACAACTGACTCACATGGGAAAAAAAGCTGGGCCACAAGTGACATGACATCATCACAGCAGCACATGAGCATCTAATACAGCGGTTCTCAACCTGTGGGTCGCGACCCCTTTGGGGGTCGAATGACCCTTTCATAGGGGTCGCCTAAGACCACCGGAAAACACAAATTTTCAATGGTCTTAGGATAGGGCTCCCAAGTCTCACCAAATTGCAGCGGGGGATCGCATCTCTTTGCAGAATCCCTGCCGCGGGGATGGCGAGACATGTTGCACCCGCTGTCGCCAGGACATGACGCTACATGTCACTCTGGCAACAGGGCTGTTTGAAGAAGCAACGAAAATAATTTTGTGGTTGGGGGTCACCACAACATGAGGAACTGTATTAAAAGGAAGGTTGAGAACCACTGGTCTAATACAAGACAGTTCCTTGGAGAGAAAGAGAGAGAGACTATTCGGGGACCACAGAGGAGAGGAAGAAAACTAAGACTAAGCAATGCAAGGAAGGTGCGCTGAAAGGACCAACACGAGAAGATTGGGGCTCAGGAGAACTCATCCCGAGAGCCCCACTTTTGATTGTAGAACCCCTTGAGGATTCCTTGACTGTGTTTGGTGTGAACAAAAGCAATGCAAGAGATCACTGGGCCAATGTTCTACCACCCAGTGGCTGGGGGAGGGAGCAGAGGGACTTAAGTGCTTAGGAACCTTTGCCAGGCCACAACTGTATCCCTCTGGCATCCAAAGGAACTCACACGGCTGCTTTGCAGGTGGCAAGTGGTAAGGCCAAGCAAAATATCACCCCCCTCTTGAATGACTAGCAGAGCAGAAGCCATATCCTCTTTCACTTCATTTTCTTTTTGTTGCTGTTATTCTTTTATCTGTGTTGTAAGCCTTTTTTGCTCATTTGCATTACTGGTGTTCCCAATGTGTTGGCTTCCTTTGTACAATTTGTGTGGCATTTTTATGCCATTTAAATGTTACACACCATTTGAGTTATGCTGCATTTCATTTGCAAGTCCAAATATCACAAAACGAAGTTAAGGTTGAAATTTTACTTATTCTGAGGAGGGGGAAAAATGACTTAAGGAAACAAAAAGATGCACACAAAAAAAAGGTTTAATTTTCACAAGGCACAGGTAGAATTGGGAAAGGGGGAAGGGGATTGTGAAATGTGGTCACATCCCTAGAACAAACATTCCATATCACATTAGTCTCTGGCTTCTCCACTTAAAAGAATCTCAGCTAACAAGGAAACTGGCCTAAGACTTTGATGTGCTGTGATGAACCACACAAGCCAATGCTGGATTTGATCAGGTTGCCAACAACCTGGAGAAAAAAATGCCCTGTCTCTTTATTAGATACTTGAGATGTGGAAATGGGCAGGTGAACCATTCCATGGCATGGAGGTAAGTAATGTCACCCATTAAATAACATCCCATTAAGCCTTTATTAAGGGGACAGAGCATCCCCCCCCAGGTTGTTGACAAACGTAGGTCCCAATCACACGCAGAAGTAGCCGTGTGAGAGGCACGACTGCCGGGCAGATTTTACGGGCGCAACCACACAGGAACATCTGGCAAGCGTCCCACACCCGTCGGCAACCCATCTCACTCCACTGAAGATGCAGAGTTAAAAAATACCTGAGAAAGTGCAGTATCAAATGGATTGCTACGGGCCGCAGACGGAGTTTCCCATGTCATCGCTCCAGAATGCTCCGATTGCATCACGGATCCCTCAATGAAGCGCGCCGGAAACATACGGCAAAGAAAAAAAAACCCGATTCACCCGCCGCTGTGTCTGATCACACAGTGGCGGGTCAAATTACTGCTGTGTAAATAGGCTCACTCCCCCCTCCCCGTTTTCCAGCACATGTATGGTGTTTTTGACAACTTTGTTCCTTTAATTGGGGCCAGTGTTTCAGCTGCCATAGTCCACTCCAGGATCTGGTGTGAGCAGGAAAACGGTGAAAGGAAGTTGTCATTCCAGCTCCACACAGAGAAAGAACCTGACTTATTAAACTGTGCTGCTGTGTAAAACTATTTGTTGTTGTTGTTCAGTCGCACAGTCGAGTCCAACTCTCCGCGACCCCATGGACCAGATCATGCCAGGCCTTCCTGTCTTCCGCCGTCCTCTGAAGTTGGCTCAATTTCATGTTTGTTGCATCTATGACACTGTCTAACCATCTCATCCTTTGCCATCCCCGTCTTCTTTGACCTTCAGTCTTTCCCAGCATCAGGGTCTTCTCCAGGGAGTGCTCCCTTCTCATTTGGTGGCCAAAGTATTTGAGCTTCAGTTTCATTATCTAGCCTTCCAGGGAACAGTCAGGGTTGATTTCTGCTGTCTCCTTATTCTGACTCATGTCATTAAGGACACAGAACCTAGGGGTGGGCAACTGCCATCACAGGTGTCAAAAATGGCACCAGGTCATTTTGTTAGGAATGGAAGCTCTCCAAAACAAGGATGTAGTTGAGCAGGGATGTGTTACTGCCACTGACATTATTAAAGTGGTCTTATTTATTCTCTTAATACTATGGGGGGGGGGGGAAACAATAACAATACCAAATCTATATATAACATATGCAGTGTGTTTGGCCAAGTACAACCCTTATGCTCCCTCTTTTGTCTTGTTTGCTGGCACACTGACCTCTAGGGTTGCCAGTTCCCCCCAGCCACCAGTGGGGAAGGGGGGAGTAGGATCGCAAGATCCAAGTTGGGAAACATTTGGAGATTTGGGGATGGAGACTGGGAAGGTCAGGGACCTCAGTGGGGTACAATGCCATAGAGTCCACCCCAAAGCCTTCATTTTCTCCAGGGGAACTGATCTCTGTAGTCTATAATTCCAGGGGATCTCCAGGTCCCACCTGGAGGCTGGCATCCCTAATTAACATCTTCATAAGTAGATATAGCCTTTTTTTTTTGGCATTGGGCTCAAAGCTTTGCCTGCCCTGGGTTAGACAGACCAATAGATCATGCAGCTTCATATGCTTACTAATATTCTCCCTCACTATCTTCTCTTACTCATGAGGAGGTGGTAGTGTTGCACCCTGCTTTGCAAGGGTGGCTTCCACAAGTGTTATATCATGTACAATAAGTAAGAATCAAGGAACAGCCCGGGGTATATACATACTAGAGATGAATCAGATTATTATAGGAATTTGAGAATATGGGATATATATATGTCAGATGGAACTCCCTCTCCTTCCTGGCTTTGCAAGATTGCTTTTTTCTCCCACGTCCGCATATTGAAACTTTAGCATTCAGCCCACTAATTTCAATCTGCTTGACTCTCTGGGGGTGTGGGGGGAAATCACTAAAATGCCCACTCTCTCCAGGAAACCTTATGGACCTCAACATTCTCATTCTGTCAGAAAGCCCAGATATGTTCAGAATGTCCTGAAACTTCTTGGTATGTCACTGCTAATTTAATTCAGCCATCTGAGGAACAAGCACACAAAAACGACAAGAGTGTGGTGAAGACGATGTAGAATTTAGGCAAACGTATAATCTCATTTATGCCCATTGATTGATTCTGACAGATACAGAAGTTCCTTGGGAACAGGTAGTTCTGCGCAAGTGGAAAGGTGTTCTAAATTGTTGGAAGGATAACCAAAATCCTGACATTTTAATCAAAATGTCATGCTATAATAGGGCTGCATCCTCAGGTTGGGGCCTGGAGATCTCCCAGAATTACAACTGATCTCCAAACTACAGAGATCTGTTCTCCTGCAGAAAACGGATCTGGTGGAGGATGGACACTATAGCATTGTATCACACTGAGGTTCCTCCCCTCTCTGAGCCCCACACTCCCTAGGCTCCACCCCTAAATCTTCAAGAATTACCCAGCTTGGGGCTGACAACCTTATCCTCTAACAAAACATACTTGACAAAACAATGTAGAGCCTTTAGTGGGGATATTCCCCAATTCCTCCCTGATAGGAATGATCCTGGGATATATTTGATTCTCCATTCCCCCTCCACAGGAAGCCTGATGGGTGGTCTTGGGCTAGCCACAGTTCTCTTAGAACTATCTCAGCCCCACCTACCTCACAAGGTGCCCTTTGCAGGGAGAGGATGGAAAGGTGATTGTAAACCGCTTTGAGAATCCTCAGGGTAGAGAAAAGCGGGATATAAAAAACAACTGTCCTTCACCACCATCATTATTCTATTCTGAGGTATTCATGTATTGGAGAAGACCTAGGCTGCATCCATATATGTGTGCTATGCCACTGTGCTCGCAGTCATACTTGAATGTATTTTCCAGTGTAGATAAAACAATCTAGCATATGAATGACTGCACTAGCATAATAAAATCCAATGAACTAGCCATACGTGGATGCTGACCTGTGGATGTATTCTTTTTTCACCCACACCTGACCCATATTTTTATGACTTTTGTCAGGGGTGTGGCATTGGATTTGGATATGCAGGGCTATTTTTGGGCAGGAACGCACAGGAATGGCGTTCCGGCTGGCTTCAGAGTTGGCCATGCCCACTACAGCCAAAACCTCTGTATGCGTGGCTACAGAGGGAATGCCTGGAGAGTGACTCCACCACGGTGACTCCGAGGCGGGCGAGCCAGGGGGGCCCCTGGAAGGTCCAAGGGCCAGGCGCCCGGGCAAGCCAAGGGAAGGCATGGGGTGTGGCTTAATATGCTAATGAGCTGTACTGTTGGTGTGGCCTAATATGCTAATGAGTTCCTGCTGTTAGGCCTGGCTTATTGTGCTAATGAGTTCCTGCTGGGCTTTTTCTACAAAAAAGGCCCTGTGGATATGTATCATCATTACTGAAGTATTAGCAGTGTTGAGACCTTATGGGAATAGGCAGGAGATATGTCTTTTAAAAATAAATTTAAGAAATTCGATAGCATTATGGAAGTTAAGGTTGCAACTCGTACTGGAAACGTAAGGAACACTATAATAGTGAACTGTGCATTGTGTGCCTGCATCTGCACAATTCATTTCACAGAAATTCACAGCAGATATGGATATTTGCAGCAGGAAATGAAATGGAAACAGCAGTGAGTGAAAACTTTATCTATTCTAAGCACAACTTGATTGCAGATTGCAAGCAGCACTCTTGAACACTCCAAAAAGTTCCCTTTTGATTGACTATGCAAAGCTGTTCTAGATTGTATTGCAAATAATTCGCACATGCACATTCGTACAATGCTCTCCCGGGGCTGTCCCTGTCTCTGTCCCCATCTGCTGTTCCCTCATACCACTTAATGGAAACAAAATATTTAACTTACCGAACTGACATTTAGACTAGTTGCAGTAATCCTGTTGGGGTTTGTGTGTGTGTGGGAATTCATTAGCATAATAGGCCACGCCCAACATCAGAAACTCATTAGCTACACCCCTGTACATTCCCTTGGCTTATCTGGGCGCCCCGTGGCTGTGGGAAGCCTGGGCAAGTCGGCCCTTGGAGAGGCCGGGGAAGGCGCGGGGAGGCATTTAAATGCCTCCTCGATCCTTCCGGGGCCCCCCTGGCCCCCCTGCCTCAGAGTCGCTGGGGGGGTCGCTGTCCAGGCCTTCCCTCTGTAGCCACACACAGAGAGGTTTTGGCTGTAGTGGACGTGGCCAACTCTGAAGTCAGCTGGAACTCCGTTTCTGTGCGTTCCTGTCCAAAAATAACCCTGCGGCCCTGTATTCTGTAAGCGGGGCCAGCCAGGTCTCCTTGAGTGGTAGTGCCCACAGGCCTGGAAAGCAAGGCGACCCAGCATGGTATAGCGGTTAAGAGAGTCAGACTCTAATCTGGAGAACTGGGTTTCATTCTCCACTCCCTCACATGAAACCTCCTGACTGACCTTGGAGCAGTCACAGTTCTCTCAGCCCTGCTAGCCACACAAGGTGTCTCTTATGGGGAAGGGCATGTGATTGTAAGCCACTTTGAGATTCCCTGAGGTACAGAAAAGTGGGGTATACAAGCCTACTCTTCTTGAGTGTCAACAACAGCTGAAACAGGGACACGGGCTTCTGCCTAGTGGACCAGTTGATCCAGCACACTTCCGGCCCAGCTAAGGCTTAAATTCAGAAAAGTGGGGTATACAAACCTACTCTTCTGGAGTGTCAACAACAGCTGAAACCCTAGTGGACCAGTTGATCCAGCACGCTTCCGGCCCAGCTAAGGCTTAAATAGGCTGAGGGGGCAGCCTCTTCACCTCCTCAAAAAGCAGCATCTGGGGCTCATCCAGCCAGGCTCTACCAGGGCCAGAATCCTGCAAAGGATTACAGCCTTCATGATCTGGCCTCGGAGGTGGAGCACGGGCTGCAAGCCTGGTACTACATCTTCACTGGGCTATCTAGGCACATGCCCCTCTTCCACGCCTGCTGGGCGGAGGCGGATTCTGGTGGGCTTGTGGATCAGGTCTTGGAGGGCTGCTTAGTTGCCTCAGTACCTTGGGGGGTGGGGAGAGAAGTTCTGTCGGAGGAGCTCCTTCTGTGAGCTCTTCATGGGCAAGTTCTGGAGGATCTCTTACTGACGGTTCCTCAGAGTCCAGTTCTGAAGCAAATGAGCCAAGGGTATCTGCCCTGCAGGGGTCTTGTGAAGTTTCCTGCTCTCCTCCAGGCAGTGTCTCGGGCTCCTCAGGTTCCTTGGGGGCTTCTGAGTCAGACCCCAGAGCCAGCCCAGTTGGGGGGGGTGTCATGACAGCAAGTGTACTTCAATCTGGTACGTTCTGAGCATGTGCCAACTTGATGGACACTAGCAGCTCTGCCTGCATAAAAGCAAAATGTACACTAGAAAATGCAGCTGATTTTAAATGAGGAATTATCAGGGCCGACTGGTGGGGAGGGAATGGCCATGGAGGAGGAGGAGAGTTGGATTTATAACCCCGCCCTTCACTTGGAGTCTCAGAGCAGCATCTTACAGTCTCCTTCCCTTCCTCTCCCTACAACCTGTGAGGTAGGTGGGGCTGAGAGAGCTCTGAGAGAACTGCTCTTGAGAGAACATCTCTCTGTGACTGATCCAAGGTCACCCAGCTGGCTGCATGTGGAGGAGTGGGCCCCACCTCTGCCTTTTCTTGGCCCTGACCCACAGGAAGGAAAGGCAATGGGCAGGATTCCTGCCCTGTCTCAGCCCCACCACTCAAAAGAAGAAGAAGAAGAAGAAGAAGAAGAAGAAGAAGAAGAAGAAGAAGAAGGGGGAGGGAGGGAGGGAGGGAGGGAGGGAGGGAGGAGAAGCAGTATGCCTGTTAAGCCAGGAACTACCTCCGCCATGGAAACTTTTCACCACTGGGCCAGCTGGCCTGGTCTAGGTTGGGGCAGGAAACCATCAACACACTGGGGAGGAATCCAGTAGCCAGAATGACCAGTCTGTCCCAGGCATGATCTGCTCATGATGACCCTGGGACAAGCATCATCTGAGCAAGCTGGTAAATGGTGAGCCTGTGCCAAGGGAACAGAAAGGAATGTACTAGATGAATGCTCTGATCCCCCCTGACAAAGCCTACATGGCTAAACACGTAGGGATGTTGTACAATAATAAATCAGTCAATTATCACCTGGCACCCCTCCCCCCTTTTGTTCTGTTGGCACACTGCTGGGTGCAGCCCATTTCCCCCCAGGACTGTGCCAAGAACATCTGTGGGGCCTGCCATAATATTGAAGACCATGAACTGCAGACACAAAACAACTCAAAATACTGCTCATTTTAAATTGCAACCAATTTATCAGTGGGTTGCTCAATCTGGGAGGAAATGGACACTGCAAACAAGATAAGTTCAATTTTCAAATGTCTTGTTTCAAAAACAGAATCATCTCGACACAGCGGAACTATGGAACAAATGGGAGACAGAACAAATGCCATTCATCAAACCTTAGTCTTTACTGGAAGTGAGCAATTGAGAATAGGGAAGAAAGGAAGTACGAAATGAAGTTGGCTGTGATAAGAATGGGTAATGATACTTTCTGCACAAATCACTGCTTGGGGTACGAATGCTGGTTTTAAAATGCACATTCTTCTTTACATAAGCAATATTAGATGGGTGCTCCCTTAATTCTTTTAAGTCCTTGGATTTTTTCCCCCCCCTTCACCAGTTTGCAGACCCAGCACCAATGGGGAGGGGAACTGGCAAGGCTAACCCCCACGACAAACAAGATACGGCAGGCACTTCTTGGAGCTGAAATGGCTACAACTGTCCTGGTCACAGCTGACAGAATCTTGGCGCAGCATAAGCAATGGTTGACCCACCTGCTAGCCAATGGACAGACACAACCCTGGTCCACCTGCCGGGGGGGGGGTATCATGGGCTGCAGGATTCCACATGAGTGCAAGCCACTTAACAGTGGGGGTGGCTTGACATCCCCCAAACTGGGCATGTTCCCTGCAAGCCCTCCCTTCCAAATCCATTAACGGGATCCCCAAAGATGGGGGAAACAGACACACAGGCCATGTTTCCCCTGAAAATGGATGCGGCCTAATGCTGATACTGCTTGAATGCAATTGTAACAAGGAAAACAAAGGATTCATATGACACTGCACCTTATAAAGTTAACAACCTGACATAAAAAGGAACCCCTAAAGAATGCAGAGACAGGGAGGCGGGATGGGAAGGCCATGAGGCTGACTGTGAGCTGCAGTGTGGTCGGGCCTCACTTAGCCAGGCTGGGCAGACCAGAGGAAAGACTCCCTCTCTGCAGCCTGCTTGCGAAGTCCTACCTGTTGCCAGGCTGGTGACTGAACAATCAGGCCAGGGGAGGCTCAAAAAGAGGGTCCCAGGTAAGTATGGGGCCCTCAATAGGGTTGCCAGGGCTCCCCTGGCCAAACCATGGGGGGCGGGGGGTAGGGTTGCCTGCTCCAGATTGGGAAATTCCTGGAGATTTGGGGGTGGAGCCTGGGGAGGACAGGGACCCCACTGGGGTACAATGCCATAGAGTCCACCCTTCAAAGCATCCATTTTCTCCAGTGGAACTCATCTCTGTAGTCTGGAGATGAGCTGTAATTCCAGGAGGTCCCCAGGCCCTAACTGGAGGCTGGCGTCCCTCGCCCTTGCTTTCCCATCAAACTGTGATGTCCCAAGAAAAGCCCTTTTTCAAATGTTTGATTCTGACCAAGTAATCACATTTCATGGGACCACGTACTACATGCAGTCCTCCTGACACACAGGGTTGCCATTTTATGTGATCTGAAGAGTATATGCATTTTTTTTTCAGCTGTGGTATACCTTGAGGGTACTCATTCACACCCACTGAAGCAGTCTGCACATGGAAAAAAATGAATGTTGCCCAAGTCACACAAAATGGCAACTTGGATGAATTGCAGGTAGCCTGTTATGAGTAGCTGCACCAGAATCAAACATCCCTCCCCCCCAAAAAAAGGTTACATTCTCACAACAATTATTCCCCCCTTTCCCTGTTCAATTTGTCAAGGGCAAATTGTTCAGATTGCCCTGGAAAGGGTTTTCTTTCTATGGTTGGCCATCCTACACTGCCAAGAGGATATTAGAACAGTTATCATAGTGTGCCACAACTGACTCATGCAATTATCTCTATTCCCAGGCTGAATTTTTCTTTCAGCCCCATAGCTCCTATTTGTGAGTTTTGCTTGCCAAAAATAAAAAAGTTTGTGTATTTATATAACTATATATTTTTTCCTCTGAATATTTTTCCAGAGTATAAATCATCCCAATCCCATCAAACCCAAAATCTGCATTCAATTCTAATTAAGAAAGGAGGGCGAGAGGGATGGGATCCATGCATTACCTTGTGGAACGGGAGAAATCAGCTCCTTCAGTGCGTCTGCAGGAAACCTCTACAAAAACACAGCATGATTATCTAACTTGGCATTTAGCTACAGCACCTGAATGAATATAGCCACACTGGCACAGTTTATTCCTTGTGGATTCTCGAACAGGAGATATTTTTTTAAATGATTCCAGTATATATATACACACCTGGACTGACCCTCTGGGACATAATATGAAATCACACAGAGCTTTGACAGGGGCCCATGCAACATATCCGAAGCCATATTGAGTGCAAAGAATGCTGAGAGAGATAATCTGGAGTCTGAGGCAGCTAAAGGACATCCAGCCCACAGCTCAGCGTGAGATTTGGAGTTGCCTTGAATGTGACAGATGAGTATAATTTGGTGATCTGCCAAGCCCAGGAGTTCAATATTTTTGTGCCTGTCAAACTGGACACTGCCTGGCCCCTTAATCACCCCCAGTCTCTAAATATCATATCCTGAAGTTGAACATAGAGAGACACCTTGATAATCTCTATGTGGGAAAGACATTTCCCAAAGGATCGGGGGGGGGCAATTTTCTGCTCTCCATCTCTGGAGGCATTTGCATTGGCTGTCAGAGACGTCATTGTGTCACACTCCATGTCTCATGTTGTATCAGCAAAAGCTGCTTGTTGTACATACAAAAATTGAAGCACATTACTGCTCAAATGCTTGGTCTCCGCTTAGACCACAGACCAATACAGAAGCAGACAGTGGGGGGAAATAAAGAATACGTGGAAACGGAACTGGTTTGGCTACAGAATCAGACAAATCTTCTTGTTTTCAGTGATTGGAAGGCAAGGAATTGCAAATTAGAATATGTCTTTTACCAAATAAGGACGTTGGTTCTTCTAGCTTGGTATAGTTTGGTATAGCCTGGGTGGGAATGGGGGTGCCTCCAGCCTCCAGCCTCCAGCCTCCGACTGCCCCTTCTTTGCTCACTGCTAAGGTTGGCAGCTCTGGTATGGGAAATGCCTGGATATTTGGGGGTGGAGGGCTTGGGGAGGGATCTCATTGGGGTGCGATGCCATATAGTCCACCCTCCAAAGCAGCCATTTTCTTCATGGAAACTGATTTCTGTAGTCTGGAGATTAATCCTAATTCCAGGAGATCTGTAGGCCCCACCTGGAGGTTGGCAACTATACTCACTGCCATGAGATGGGGGCTCAGGCAGAGATGTGAGAGGGTAAGACAATCAGTTGGGTAGTGGGAGGCTCTGAGTGCCAGATGGAGGGAGGCGGGGGGGGCAAGTGGCTATGGCAAGGGCTGTATGAGCCTAGGACAGCAGGGTGGGCCCAATAGGAGACAGACCAGGTCAGACTCAGCCTGCTTGGCTGCATCAAACAGAGAAGCCGCTGCAAGTGATGGAAGAGTAAGAGGGGGAGGGAGCAGGGAAGGGGAAGCTGAAAGGGGGGAGAGACCAGGCCAGGTTTCTTTCCCCCTTACTCTGCTTTTTCTTTCTCAGCTGCCATCCTCTTCAACGTCTCAGTCATTCCCTTCAGATTGAATTTGCTGCCCTTTCAGGGGGGAGGGGAGAAGCAAAAAGGGTCATTTTGTGAGGGGCAGCAGTGCAGCATGACCTTGGTGGAGCCTCTCTCTCTCAAAACAAAACCAACCCCCCCTTCTCCTCTCTTAGGTATTCCTCCCTTTTCCTGCTTGTCCAATCAGGGAGAAGAAGAAGAAAAGAGACTGGATTTATACCCCGCTCTTCACTCGGAGTCTCAGAGCGGCTTACAAACTCCTTTCCCTTCCCCTTCCCACAACAGACACCCTGTGAGGTGGGTGGGGCTGAGAGAACTCTGACACAAACTGCTCTTTTTCAAGGACAGCTGTGCCAGAGCTTGTGACTGACCCAAGGTCACATCAGCAGGTGCAAGTGGAGGAGTGGGGAATCAAACCCGGTTCTCCCAGATTAGAGTCCACGCACTTAACCACTACACCGCGCACTTAACCACCACATGGAGTAATTGGCTTGACGGTTGAACTGTCATCACATTTATTCTAACGCTTGCCTGGAATCCACCCTCCTGTCTCTTAAGTTCATGAGATCTAGTCTTGCCCTCTTCCATCTGAATAACCCTTCAGGTATCTGAAGAGCAGGATAATGGCACTGATCCCTTGTGGGTTAGATTTGCGGACTGGTTTACACAAGGAAGGAGTCTGTTCTTATCGGCTGTAAACATGTTGGTGTTAGCACGTTCAGTCATCTTGGATCATGTTTGTTTGCATATGCGAATCGTTAGTTATCATGTAGTGAATCTGAATCAGCCTTGTTACATGTAGTTCCCTCCAAGGAAGAGGATGTCCTATTCCAAATTAGATATGTTGTAGAATGATTATTGGTTGATCAATGTATTGGTGGGACGGATTTTAGGGGCTTCTTTTCCTGCCTTTGTTCTAAGGCCAGAATGAAGAATCCATTTTGAACTAACCAGTAGCCAGATGAGATGTAGGTTAGACAGTTAAGAGTATTTTTCTTGTTTTTCTCTCTTCCCTGTTTTTTTTTTACTAAAGTCTTTTATAAAAGCTAAACACACAAGCCTGTGCCTCTTTTGTTAATCTGCTTAAGCATCCCAACAAAACTACTCTGGCCTCAGCTTCACAGGAGCAGAGTCTGACAAAGGAAGGCTTCTTGGAAGCTACAGTGGGTATTCTGGCTAAGCAAGCTTGTTTGCATGCCTTGGCAACTAGGAGACTTAAGTCCTGCTGGCTATAGATGCACCTTACCCTTCTACCTTGGTCATATCCTGCCCTCAGGTAGAGAGGAGACAGATCTACTATCATGCTGCACTGGAGGCTGTAATTTTACATGATTCTTCACACTTAAGACTTAACACTATCGGGGGAAATTCTTAAGAGAAGCTGTCCATGGGCACGCGCCAGGATGCAACAATGGAAACATGGATAAGTCTAATCAGTCTGTAGATTACAGCTCACCTTGGAACCTCGTGTGCCTTACGTTCCATGGAGGAAAAGCACAATATAAACGTAACTACTAGTGGTAGTAGCAGCAGTATTCCTGCTGTCACTAATGTTATACTACTACTACTAGAAGAAGAGTAGGTTATTATACCCTGCTTTTTCCTACTCTAAGGAGTCTCAAAGGAGTTAACAATAGCCTTCCCCCTCCTCACCCCACAACAGTCACCTAGTGATGTAGGTGGGGCTGAGAGACTTCTGAGAGAATGGTGACTGGCCCAAGGTCACCCTGCAGGCTTCACATTTAGGAGGAGTGGGGAGTCATACCTGGTTCTCCAGATTAGAATCTGCTGCTCTTAACCACTACACCAAGCTGGTTCCCATGGTTACTCCCATAGCTTCCATACTACTGCTGTCACTATTGTTATTGTTGTTACTGCTATTATTTTCATCATTATTATTACATACCTTGAATCATATATGGGCCCATATATGGGGTATTTTATCATCATGAGAAATACATTTGGGGAAAGTCATTGGACAGGTGCAAACTGCAAGTACTGAAAGGAATGTCATGCACCTAGTAAGATCTGTGGACTGTTTTTATGGTGGAAAAAATAGCACTTTGTTCTTGCTGGGGAAATACTTAAGAACTAAGCAGGTGGTTATCTCGGAAACACAATTTTCTACCAGCATCTCTAACAAGCGGTGTAACTACAAGACACTAGAATGGTTTATGTACTTAAAGCTCACGTGAAGCTAAGTGATTTGGGGTACTCTAAATACACTAGCCCCCATGTGGTGTTAGTTAAAAGTAGGCAAGGGACTGAAATGCATTGAATTTCTTTCCAAGTTCTAAATTACCTATTCCACTCTCTGAAGTACAACTGATGCATTAGGAATGCTCTATGGGTAATTTTTTTTTTAAAATTCAAACTATAGTACATAGTATTGAATACATGCATGCTTGCTACAACTCCCACTTCTTTGCATTCATTCATATCTTATCCTATATGGATGCCCTTTTTTTCTGTATTCTAAACTGCTTCCAAGTAACTACTCATTTCTAGAGATTTCCAAGTGGTGCGGTTAGGATTCATGGGGTAAATTGGTTTTCTCCAAGTCATTGCCAAGCTAATGTAATGGTCTCATGTTGTATGCTTTATTATTATCTGAAAATCTGGATTTTATTGAAACTCATAATGTCTGACTGCCTCGACTAATTAGCAATTCCTGACACTTGGCAAGAAATTAAATCTTACATGTAAAAGTTAGCAAACTACAATTGTCAAGCCTCTGCCAATTTAATAAGAATACTTTAACAAAGACGTACACTTCAAACAAGACACACACAATTACTTTTCACAGTTTAGGGAACACGATCATCACTGGAAATTAGTTTTAAGATTATGGTCATGTTGTCTGTATTCACTCTATGCACCTTTGATCTCACTGGTTTTCAGGCCTTGAAAGTGGATTTTCTTAATTTTGACAGACCTGAGAGCACACACCAGACCCCTCCAACTGCCAACTTGTTTCTCTATGAGAATACAACCGTATTCCTAAGCAATGCTCCCTCTAAGCTGTGGAATCTTGTGAGCAGAAATTCTACTTTGTGAGTTACTGGCATTAAAGTTGTGAGAGAGCAATTTGGCTACCGCATAAATTAGTTTACTCTGGAGCCATCCTTCCTGAGCTAAGACAAAAAAGGTGTGAGCTAGAGGCTAAAAAACTGTGAGCTAGCTCACACTAACTCAGCTTAGAGGGAACACTGGTCCTAAGGGCATTTTCCTAGGCTCTTCCTGCCTCACTGAATAATATGGAACAGACATCCTGCTCAGGATTGTCCCCTATCTAAGTTTTCCTTAACAGGGAAGAGAAGGACTTTTTTTCTGGGGAACATGCCAGAATCTCTTTGACAAAGTTCTTTTAAAAATGTAGTTCATGAGTTTCCAGTATACAGATCAAAAACTTCATTTCCCTCTTGAGAGTTCCAGCAACTCTTTTTTTAAAAAAAAGCCCTGCAAAGAAGTAACAGAGAACTGTAATGACCTTTGGGGAAGTAAGTTCAACTAGGTGGACTTGCCCAAGACCAGAAGGAATCACAGTGGAAACGCAAACGTATTGGTTGGTCTGTGTCCCTGTGTAAAAGGGTTTAAGGGTTACGAGGATCAATAGAATACCTAGTTTTTCTGGGGCTGTCTTGGAGTTGGTTTGTTACCATGTGTGGTCAGGAAGATATGCACATCCTACAGTGGAATCCTAAAGAGAGTTACAGACTTCAAAGTCCATTGAAGTCAATGGGCTTAGAAGGATTTATTTATTTTTTGCTCAGAATTGTGCTGCTAGACACATGCCCATGCAGATGAGGCACACTTTTCAATCTGAGCTGAATTGACTCCAGGGAACCCTAAGTGTAAGAGAGAGAGAGAGAAAGTTATTTCTTCCTCAGCCTCTCACTTCTTATGGCAAACAAGCTGGTGGCTTAGGTTCCACATGGGCTCTACACTTCATTTCATGTCATTCATGTCATTTATTGCTCCTATGACTACAGTCTCGATCAGTTCAACAACAAAGCAGCAATAATAATGTCAGGACCCTCAGCAACAATGGAAGCACACACTTGCAAAGAAGGTTTTCTTTTATTGAAGCTGGAGATGCATGGACAGGAACACTGTTAGGAATGAGGGATGAACTATGTGCAAAACAGTTATAGTACATTCATATGAGCATTACCCAATTACTATGGTTCCCGCGCACGCCATTAGGCTTGGGAACAAACTGCTACCGAAAGCAAAACAGGTACGAGCTTCCCACGGCTCTGCCCATCTAAAGCCAAAGCAATGATCTAAGCGACTCCTCCTGTGGCCTTGAAAGATACATGGTGCAGCTTGCAGGAGAGAACAGCAATTAGCCATAGGGGAAAGGTATGCGCATCTGTGTAGAGAAAGGCATGCACATGTGCGAAAGATAAACCATTTTCACATCTTGCTGACAAATAATAATAAGAATGATAAGAAAAATAAATAATAGTAACAATAATCATTGTGATAATACTAATAACAATTAATACACCATAAATGACAATAAATACAGCAAATACATCTATAGCAGCTAAAACTCCAAATTATCTAGATCTAACTATCTATTTGATTTGATTACAAAAGAGAAAAACGTAGTAGCTGCCAGGGTAATATCTTGATTACTTCCAGCCGCAAGAATCTGTAACTTACAGTGGGCTGAAAGACTAGCCAGGTCCTTTAAAAGGGGGGAGATAAACGTGATTCTGTACCTCTGAGGTTTTGGACAGTCCAATAAACAATGAAGTAAGGTATCAAGACTCCTTGTGTCACAGCTACAAAGTCTATCAGCTAATGTGATCTTTCCAAAAAATGGCCACAAAGTTCTGCCAATGGGATTGAATTAAAACAAGCCAGCATGAAGACCCATTGATATTTAGGAACCGTCAGATCATCAAGATAAGGTGGGCTGAATTTTGAGTAAACTAGTCCCAGACAGAGGTGAGAGCAAACTCTATGGGCCCAAAATCTAGTGCTGGATTCATTGAAAGCATAAAGACATCTCAAAATCAAATCTCTAACAGAGGTCAAACTAGGACAATCAATATCATTAGGGGAAATCCCTACGCAGCCCAGGCAGGAGGTTATCAGTTTCTGCCAAGATGTTTTAAAGGTGTCCTTCCTCAATAGATGGAGTCCGCTCATTCCCAGAAAGGCAAAAGTAACCTTGAGCCAAAATTTAAAGATAGATGCCCAGGCCCTTGCCTCAAGGGAGCACACACCTAGTCCAGCTCTCAATACGGTTCCTGCCACACAATGAGGAGCTCCTGTAATTCTTTGAAAAAATCTAGCAGAAAAAAATATTGAGCCAGAAATTCAAATTCAGGCACTGTATAGCAACTGGGACCCTACCTTAAATTTATATACTGTGAATGTCACAGGTATATATTGACCTCCCTTAGAAAAGAAATAATGGCTTATTGCATTTGGGCAGGTAGCTGTTGGGCCTTCTCTATATGTTGTTCCCATGACAGGTTATACCAAAAGAGTATTACCAAATACTGAAATCATTTAAATTGCTCTAGCTTTTGCCCATTGATTTCCCAGTTATAGATTGGAGGTTGATGTCACTTAATAAAAATCATAACCTTAGTCTTATTGTTATTGATTTCCAGTTTCCCCCCAATACAATAGTGAGAAAAAGTTTTCAACAGATACCAAAGACCAACAGGAGTACAGGAAAGAAGAAGAGTACCCTTCTTCCTGTGGCCCTAGGTAGGTTTAATCACTACTATATATATTAGTAGTATTCTGTAAACCGCTCTGAGACCCATTAGGGGTCATGGGCGGTATATAAATCTCATGTAAATAAATAAATAAATAAATACCCTTGGCATATAACAGTATAGGTATTGCAACATTAGCTGAAAAAGGAGAGTGATGATAAGGTGATTTCAACTTTACAGACAAGTCATTCAAATATAAATTGAGCAATAGCGGAGCCAAAACACACCCCTGGCAGATTTCTCTCCACAAAGGGAAGGATTCTGAAAAGTGGCCAAGATTGCTACAACAAACACATGTGTAAAAGGGCTGGTGTAGTCTTGTATAGTCTTTCAATTAGCCACAACAGTCTGCAGTCCATAGAAGTAGTTCTCAACTTAGACCATAGTTGGTTTCTTGGTATGGAATCAAAAGTTGCCTGTAGATAAATGAAGGCGGCATCCAGAGAACCACTTGAAGGCATATATTTTTCCACCAAGTGATAGAGAATTGCACACTGATCCAACATAGAGACGTCATGCATGAATCTGGCTTTCTCAAACCCAATTAAACGTCAAACCCAATTAAACGTTCTGACTGCATCCAGTATTCAAATTTCTAATGTAAGTATAGTGCATACAGTTTTCCCAGCCCAGAAAAGAGGCTAATCGGTCAATAGTTAATCGAATTCAATTTGTCCCCCTTTTTGTGGATTGGTATGATAATGGCTTGATGCGAGGATTCAGGCATTTCACCTGAGCGGGCTCTACTCTTTAAAAAATGTCATTCTAATTTCATTTCATAACTTTAGAAAGGGCATGATTATTGTTTTCACAAAATTTTAGGAGAGTGAATTTTATTTTGGGAATGTGTTTAGGAAAGATGTGGCCGGGACTTACCCCATCACCGCTTTTGTGGCCTTGGGGCTGGCAAGGAGGCCATGTGGCTGCCGAACGAGTGGCCACATGGACAGATCTGAAAGACAAGGGGCCAGAAGTCCTGGCATTGTGCTGATGTCAGGTGGGCCAGGAAGGAGCAGGTTGTTGTGGATATGTGTGCGCTGTTTACGAATGTTGTGGATATGTGTGCGCTGTTTACGAATGTTGGAGCTTCAAGCGGTTTGGGCATAGGATGGATCCCATTGGTTAGGGAGGCAGTACCTGCGTTCCCACATCCCGCAGTTCTGGGGACAGCCCTAAGGGGTCTTGAGGTACAGCCATTTCTGCAGCATGCCCAGCTTGAAGGCTGTCAGGGCTCTCACCACCAGATGGCAAGGGAACCACATAGTGGCCGGTGCCCGCATGGATCCCGGGGGATTGCCATCCTTGGTAGCAACCCAGCAGGTGGGTTGGGGGTGTGGGGTTCATTGAGTGGCAGGCTGGTCACCTGATGCAGGATCCATCCCTATACAGCACCAACACTTCTATGGTGTAACCAGTAAAAGCTGTGGCCTCTTTAATCTCCAAAATCAAGGTGGTCTGTGTCAATTCCTCACCTGTGGACCCTCTATGCCCATGGGGCCCATAGTACTGTGACTTGATTCTTAACAAGGGTCCCTTCATGGTAGCTGAACTTTGAGCTGATTGCTCATTGAAGGCCCCATTCTTCCATCTCAGCAAATGGTCTTTCAGGTTGAAGACACTGGAAAAGCTGGATCAGTCTGCCTATGGAATGAGCCACATTTCACTATAGCATTGACTCATGGCTTAGAAGTTAATGAAACCATTTGAGTTCAGTACTTTAATCTCTCAAATTGGTTTATCTCAGCCTAGTGGCCGCTTCTTATTTCATAATATGCCTAACACAAAATATCTGCAAAGGCTTACAAAATTAAACTAAGGCCAGAGTGTACAATTTTGAGCTCATTAGGAGCCATTCATATGTTCATCTGTCTCATTAGACATGATTTCATGAACTGGGAAAGTGCTTTGGAGGCTGTGATTTTCACTTTCCCTGCCAACTGGTATAAGGGATTTTTTTTTTTTGGGATTGTTACTTTCTTTTCATTTATTTTAACATGTTAAAGGCTCAAAAGCAGGGGAATCACAAATACAGAGACTGCAGAGAAACAAGGCAGATTGACAAAATATCTATATATCTAATAGTGAATTGGCCCCCTCTGTGCGGATCCTTAAATCCGGACATCGGGGGCACTTGGGGTGCACAAAAATCCTAAATCCTGAAAAAAAATCGGGGGGATGTTTAAATTCCCCCGAAAGTGCCAGAGCATTCCATGCGCATGCGCATGGAACGCTCTGCGACCGAGGCTGCCGCCGCCACCCCTTGGAAGGGAAGCGGCGAGCGGTGACCCGGGAGGGGGGCCCAGAGTGGTCCTCGGCTCGGAGCCTGGGGGAAGGGGGGAAGCCGCTGTCGCCACCTGCACCACTGCTGCCGCCGGGCAGGTGGCCGGGGAACAGCGAGGCCCGGGCGGCTGCAACCTCCCGGGCCTCGGTTCGAAGCAGGGCAGCGCAGGGTGGTGGTGGAAACAACGAGGCCCGGCCGGCTAAAGCCTCCCGAGGCCTCGCTATGGAGCAGGGCTGGGGGGGAAGTTCGGAGCCGGTCCCGGGGGGGGAGAGGCAAGGGGGTGGAGGAGACAGGGAAACAGCGGGATGGGGGGTACTTACCTCCGCCTGCTGCTTCCTCTGCCTCCCTCCCGTGAGTATCGCGGGCCCCGCCCCTTGGAAGGTGGGAAGGGGTGGGTAGACCTGGACTCCGGAGCCCAGGTCTACCAATGTAGTGGGAAGGGGTGAGTAGACCTGGCCTCCGGAGGCCAGGTCTACCAATGCAGTGGGAAAGGGGTGGGTAGACCTGGACTCCGGAGGCCAGGTCTACCAAAATGAGCAGGGCTCTTTTTGTAGAAAAATCCCAGCAGGAACTCATTAGCATAATAGGCCACACCCAACAGCAGGAACTCATTAGCATATTAGTCCACACCCCTGACAGCACAGCTCATTAGTACATTAGGCTGCACCCCCATGTTACCAGAAGTGTGGTCATCCAGCCACACCCACCTTTTGCTTCTTATTCAAGGCCAGGATTTTTAAAGTCGGGGGGCATTTAAATTTCTTAGGGGGCACTGGCTAATTGAATTAAAGGAATACCTGGCTTTTTCCTCACACGTGCCGCTGCTCGGGGGCCCTGGGCTGGATGGGAAGTTGTGGGGCCTAGCTAGTAAGTCAGGGGACCTATCCCCAAGATGCCCCACTGTAGCTATGGGCCTGCTCTAGCATGATGACGTCACTTCTGGGTTGTGGCAGAAGAGACATCATGACCAGTGTTCCCTCCAAGCTGAGTTAGTGTGAGCTAGCTCACAGTTTTTTTAGCCTTCAGCTCACACATTTTTGTCTTAGCTCAGGAAGAATGGCTCCAGCGTAAACTAATTTATGCAGTAGCCAAATTGCTTACTCAACTTTAATGCCAGTAGATCACAAAGTAGAATTTTTGCTCACAAGACTCCACAGCTTAGAGGGAACATTGATCATGACATCAGGAAATGCTGATTGCTCCCCCTCCAATTCCCCCAGCCATTCCCCCCCTCCCATCAAAGGCAGTGCCAGCATGGACAGGAGGTCTCTTGCAGAAGTGGCATCTTTGACACCCCTATTGGATCCAATGCCCATGGTCTGAATTGAACCCATTATAAGAATTAAATTGCCCAATTACTAAGATCTGCTCCAGGGGTCCAGTGACATAGACCCCAACCTTCTGAAGTAAACCTTATAAGCACTGAGCCCATTCGTGGGGAGGGCCGGGTATAAATTGAACTAATTAATAAATAAATATGAAATTTTGTATTGTGACTTCTCATTAGTTAAGCATTCTCAACATGTTGCTTCATCTTTTGAATGTGGATGTCAGCCAAAAATCGCCTTTAGGCTTTGTTTTTGCATTCCCTTCCCCTAATGGTTATATAACCTAATCTGTTTTGTTGGATGGAGTTGTTTAAAAACTTTTTAAGCATCGTCCCCACCCCCTTGAATGCCAGTCAGATGTGGTTGAGTATTCAGCACTTGCGTTGATACTTCAGTAGTTTGTTTGCTGTCTGGAAATTACCTGAGAGCCTTGTGCTGACTCAGAGTGCAAGGCATGTAATAATTTTTGTTTAAAGTTTATATTTCTATTGCAATTACATTAGCTTGAATAATCTACAGATTTATTCTCAAGAATGTCACCCTTTTTGTCAATAACCATATTGTGAAAGTGTCAGAGTTGGAATATAGATACCATATCTAATACTGGTTGCTAATGGGTTACGCTGCATGATATGCTTCATTAAATGCTTATATGTCTATGTCTAAGTCTGCAGGATCAAGAACTTGCATTTGCATTTCTTTTTGAAACTTTCTGTGCATTCAGCATCTTTATCCTGAGATTTCCTAAGCTCTATTTAAAAATAGAGGTGTGTGTGTGTGTGTGTGTGTGTGTGTGGAAAGCATGTGTGCAAAAAAGCGACTGTAACATCTAGACTAAAGATCACAAATCTCCCACACCTCAGCCTTGAAACAGACTGTCCTATGCCATCCTGATACATGTGCTAGGTTGTTGAACACCTTGATGTAGGGTTGCCATCCCCCAGTGGAGGCCAAGGTTCCCCCACCTATGGGGAGTCCAATCTACCACTGGCCAGCTTGCCAGTGGGGGGAGCCCTGGCCCTGAAGAGCCCCATGTTGCCTTAAATGTCCGATGCATTGACATCACCCGGAGGTGACATCATCATGCTCTATGGTGGTGATAGAGTTTTTGGCCAAATGCTAGAGCATCCCCTGCACAACATGCCCAGTGCAATGAAGTCACTTCTGAGTGACATTATTGCACTGCACAGGCATAGCATGCACACCAGAAGATCCAGAAACCTGGGCTAGAGCCCCCCACTGGAAGCTAGGTAAGACCTGGCAATCCTATCTTGATGCAGTCAGCCGCTTCCTTCACCCCTCCCCAGATGGTGTTGTGAAATAAGGGAAGTGACTATAAAAAGCAGAAACAACTGGAGCCAATGGACCTAGTAAGAGGGTAACAAAGATGTCAAAGAGGTGTGGATCAAGAACTGGTGCACAGCAGCACCACACTTTGGAGGCTAAAGAAGTGAAGAAGGAGGGGGAGGCCAGAGACCCTGTGATGTTATCAGCCCTACAATGGAAGAGGTCAGAGACCACCCAGGCAGAGTTCTACTTTCTATCATCAGTGGAGCTCTCCTTGAGCAGTCTGTGTACTTCCCATCTTCACTGGATATTTCTTGCTGGAGCAATGAACTTATGCAACAGTCAGATGTGGCCAACCTGAACTTCCAAGTGTCTATGTGAATGAGGCTAGTCTAGGATGCACAAATACTTTCAATAAAAGTGTATTTGCTTTTACAGGATTGTTGCCTATGGCTCTCTGTCTCTTTGCTGCTGACCCTAGGCTCTGTCTTAGGGTCTGATGATCAGCCCTCGGGTAAATACAAGGGGCCCACAGATGCTATCTACATCTAACAAAAAGGAAGGCCTGCTAATCTTTCCAATTGTACAATATCTCTTCCAGCTACCTTTCTTCCACTGACCCTGGTTCATACATGTATGGAAAAAGGTAACAGAACTGCCATCTACTGAGGCAGTTCATTGACCCACCAAGGTTAGCATTGTCTCTGGGATCTCAGGTAAAGGTTTTTCACTTCTTAGGGATGCCAGCCTTCAGGTGGGACCTTGGGATCCCCCAGAATTACAGCTCCTGTCCAGACAACATAGATCAATTCCCCTGGAGACTATGGATGCTTTGGAGGGAGAACTCTAGGCTCCATCCCCAAATCTCCAGGAGTTTCCCAACCTGGATCTGGAACCCCACACTCCCCCCCCATCCCCTGCCGGTGGCCAGTTGGGGATCTGGCAACTCTACACCTCACCTGATCTCCTTGATAGACACTGGAAGCTGAAACAGGCATCTTCTGCATGCAAATAACAGACCTTAGTGGAAGGAGGGATTGGATTCAGTTTGGCAGAAGAAAGCTGTTGGATTCAGCCCAACAACTGCAAATTTGTCCCTGGCATACTATCCAGAAAGAACTTTTCTACACTTTTTTTTCTTTAGTAGCTAGTGAGCTGAGCTGTTTGAGTCCCTTTTGCTAAGTGAAAAATCTTCTTCCAGAAGAAATAGTCTTGCTCCATAGGAAAAAGGCTTCTTATTCCATTGCAAAACTCCTAGTTTAGCCAAAGAGGGTCATAGGGTGCAAAACTGCATGCATGTCTTCATTTATTCTAAGAAAAGCTTAAACTGTTTCAGTTACTAAATAGAGCTTTAGCCACTCATATTAACCTGTGTTTCAGGGGGTTGGGGGGGCACATTCTCCCCTATTTTTTGTCCCCAGGGAAAGCAAATGCATTTCAATTTTCCATTCTGGAATTCTATTTCAGCTTGCAATTGAACTTGCTGCATGTGCAACCAACTATGAACACTGCTAGCTCAATGGGTTGAAAATAGCATTGGGAGACCAAATCTTTCACCCAGGAAGGGGAGAAAAATGTATTTAAGCCATATCAGAAGCGAGGAAGATTGTGCCAAAAATTATTATGCTCACTGGCCATCTTTTATGGAGCTTCAAATGTGAAATTAGCACTAAAGGAAATAAAATATATTCCAATTTATTTAGTCGTTATGTTCCAGTATGAATTCTCTCTCTCTCTCTCTCTCTCTCTCTCTCTCTCTCTCTTTCTCTCTCTCTCTCTCTCCTGTTTTAGGACAATGCATAGAAATCTTTCTCACTGAAAAGTTGTTAATAGACTCACTTATCTAAAGAGAGAACACACATTCAGAGGAACATATGCAACAGGGTGTTTTTTTTAAAAAAAAATGGTGAATCATAAAAAATATGGGTTGTATCCATCAAGCAATTTACTCAATCTCACCCTGTTTCCCGGATTTCTGTCAGCCCTCATTCCCTATGGCTCTTTCCCATGCAGATCCCATGATTCCAAAGCATAAGTTTTATGGTAGCCTAAGGACACTTCCTCCTCCGTTTTTCACCAATGGAAATGCTGGTTGGATTCAACCTGGCCATTCTGTACCGTGGTGTCTTGCACTGTCTGTTGCTGTGTAATTACTGCACCACATAACGTGTCATGTTAATGTTAATCTTTATTCTTTGTTTCAGCTCTGCTATACTTTTGCTTGTTTTTTTTCCAGATTTCTGAAATCCACATCTCTGTTGCATCGTTTGTTGGATATCCCATTCCCATTGATTTAAATTGTGTCATGCTGTGTAATCCACCTTGGGTGCCAGCGAGGAATGTAGACTATAAAGGAAATAAATAAACACTATTGTGAAGTATTTATTGTGTACATTATGCTTCCCCCACTAATGTTTGTGTACATTGGTTTAGTCTCACGGGGTGGAGTCCTGGTCAGTTACTTATGCTTGATAGCCTGTGGTCACACACACTTAAATAATTCCCTTTCAATGCACGTTCCAATTGGATTTTGCCAGTTCACACAATAAAATCTAGTTGGAAAGTGCATTGAAAGTGGATTCTTTAGTGTGTGTGATCACAGCCTTAGGTATGTCTGCCCCATCCTCCTCATGTGTGTATAGTGTTTGAGGTATGCCACACCTTTTTTTATGATGGTACAACAACTGGCCATTGACTGGCTGCATCTCAAACAAAGGAAGGGTAACCTTGACATTAAATGTGTGCATGTAGTATACTTTTATCCTGTCCTTCCTCCAAGGAGCTCAGTGCAGAGTACATCATTCTGCCTACCCACATTTTACACTCACAACCCTGTGGTGTAGCTTAGTCCAGGAGAGAGTGACATTCCCAAGATCACTCAGAGATCCTCATGGTTTTGGTGGACCTATGAACCTCCTAGTTTATAATCCGACACCCTAACCACTACCCTGTACTGGTTGTCTGTAACACATTTAAAAAGGTAAAGGTTCCCTTGCTCGAAAGCCAGTTGAATCCGACTCTAGGGTTGCGGTGCTCATCTCCGTTTCAAAGCCGATGAGCCAGTGCTGTCCAATGACATTTCTGTGGTCATGTGGCCGGCATGACTAAACACCAAGGTGCACGGAACGCTGTTACCTTCCCACTGAAGTGGTACCTATTTATCTACTTGCAAGTTCTTGCTTTCGAACTGCTAGGTTGGCAGGAGCTGGAACTAGAGACAGGAGCTCACTCCGTCATGCGGCACACTCAGGTCTCGAACTGCTGAACTACCAACCTTCCACAGCCTGCAGTTCAGCATCTTAACCACTTGAGCCACCGCAGCTCCTGTAACACATTTATCTAATACATATTTATATAGCTGTTTATACCTCACTTTACCCCGCAATGGGGATCATAAGTGGCTTAAATCATTATTCTTCCCTCCTCCATTTGATCCTCACAGCCACAAGAATGTGTGGTAGCTTGGGTTAAGATAGAGTGACTGGCCCAGGGTCACCCAGTCAGCTTCCATGACAGAGATGGGATTCAAACTCAGGTCTCTCCGATCCAAGTCTGGTACTCTAACCACACTGCTCCTGTGAAATATACTTTTAGCCTGTTCTGGGGGACTTCCATGACATCAATATCCTTAGCTGTGTAACAAGTCATCCATCTAGTATATTTCTTCACATGGCATGTCTTGATTTTGTATTACTATGTATTCTCATATTTAGTATTACCATGTTTGGAGGATATGTCATTTTATATAGTCTATGTAATCAACTGCCTAAGGTGTTATTTCAGCGTACACTGTTTGGAAGCTACAGGAAGGTTTATGGGGCAGAAGGCCAAGGAAAATTTCTCTTTGTAACATATATTCTGTTTGCTTTATCGGGGCGTGCTGTGGAGGATAGATTAAAATGCCTGCTACCCAGTGATTTTTGTAAAATACACCTTGGCAAATATAAATCTGTCAAATATTGCAACTAAGTTTGGTATTATACAACAGGAAAATAGCAATAGAGCATTACTCTTCAATATAACTGAACTTCAGAAAACATTGGGAGAAAAACACTGAGAACCAGAGTTCAAATAAAATCTAACTATCTTTGATATGAAGAAGTTTATGATGGCATAAAATCCGAGATTGGTATTTCTCTCTTTATTAATTCTTGTCGATCCCCCTCAATATTACTCTTTTTGCTTCAGTTTATCATTTCAACTTTCACTGTACTTTCCATAGCCTTATGGGGATTTTTTTTCTCATTTTCATTTGAAGATTCACTAGATGTACTTTATTTTGAAAGATAAGCTTCTTCCTTTATATTGTCCTTCACTTTCCAGCCACATTTGTAGTGACAAAAAGATGAACTCTTCTGCTAACATTTGCATGTTTACAACAATCATATTAGTTTTCTACATTCCACTGCAAACGCTGTTTCCTGGAGGGACCCTGTTCAGCCAGCATTCTGCCAAATTAGGACTCCTTCTAAGAGCACATGTGAAACTTCATTATACTGAGTCACCTCATGGGTCAAAAAAGGTCAACAAATTGATTATGACATTATCAGTTTACACATCTAGTTGAATTTTGTCCATGGTGTGCCTCATTATATGTCAGAAAACACAAACTGGGAAAGTTGCTATCGTATGCAAAAAATATGTATTAGAATAGTAAACACATCAAGTGTGCAAATGGAAATACATTTATAAGACATACAATATTATAAACCAACAGTTCACAGTGTCAACAGTTTTCCAACAATTTACAGTCCAACAGTATCAACAAAATATGAAGAGTCCAGCTTCAACTTCATTTCAATGGAAAACTTCATCAGAAGTGATTACCAGCAACCATTATGTGTTTGAATCTTATTTTGCAGATGAACAGAACATTCTCTATGTTGCTATGCAGTATACTATCTGGGACTAGCCCTTCAATAGGCTTAAAAACTTTTTATACGTGGGCAAATCTCTATGTGGTGTTCTTACAGCTACTATTTAGTAGAGATTTGCCCATGTATAAAAAGTTTTTAAGCCTATTGAAGGGCTAGTCCCAGATAGTATACTGCATAGCAACATAGAGAATGTTCTGTTCATCTGCAAAATAAGATTCAAACACATAATGGTTGCTGGTAATCACTTCCGATGAAGTTTTCCATTGAAATGAAGTTGAAGCTGGACTCTTCATATTTTGTTGATACTGTTGGACTGTAAATTGTTGGAAAACTGTTGACACTGTGAACTGTTGGTTTGTAATATTGTATGTCTTATAAATGTATTTCCATTTGCACACTTGATGTGTTTACTATTCTAATACATATCTTTTGCATACGATAGCGACTTTCCCAGTTTGTGTTTTTTTATTTATATATACTGGGAGGTTTCTGCTGTGTTGTCATTATATGTTAGTGCATCACCAATCTGTTTTGCATTTGGGTTACCTGGATTCTCCATTTTATAGGGTTAGATTAGGGGTCCCCAAACTTTTTCAGCAAACAGGCACCTTTGGAATTCTGATACAGTGTGGTGGGCACAGCCACAAATGGGCCGCCACAAAATGGTTGCTGCAGAAGGCAGAGCCATCCACAAAAAGGTTTCCACAACATACTTTCAGTCACACAGTGGACATCCTTGTCCTATCATGGCACTTGCTGCCAAAGCAACATTTTTTAAAAAAATCTGTAGAACCAATCAAAGCTTCAGTGGTCTATCAGAGGCCTTGCTAGGCAAAAGCCCCACCTGGTCCCATCTAAAAAATGCTAGATGGGCATCAGAAAAGGTGTCAGCGGGTGCTATGGTACCACAGGCACCATGTTGGCAACTCCCTGGCTTAGATCCTACCTGCTTTTCCACTGATGAACAAGGGAGGAGAAGCCATCAAAAAAAGCTATATGAAGGATGGTGGGACCTCATGGACAAAAGCCACACAGGACAGGGACAGCAGTGGGGAGGAAAACTGGGCAACATTGAGTGGAAACACTGTTTGAGTCTGACCTGCTGCAATGTGCAAAAGGATACTTTGCTGCAATGGTGATACATCTAACCTCATTTTACAAAAAACCTAGGCATTTTTGACAAATGCTATTTTTCTCCTTACGTTCCACAGTTCTATCAATAGAAGATTAATAAGAAGGATTTGCAATGAAAATATCCAAGCTATAAATAAATACTGTCGGTGGAGCAAAACTGTGTTTGAAGGAGATCCGAGCTCTGAACCTTGGAAGAATTAGATCTGGAGAAACAATGTCAAGTGCTAGCGAAGTGCAAGCGATCAATTCCACTGGGGCATTCGGCTGCATTCTTGTGCTGACACTTTACATAGGTCATGACTGATGCAATACAAAATTCCAAATAGAATAAAGCAAGGTTATAGACAGTCAACAGTGTCAAAAGCAAAAAAAGAAAAAGAAAGATGGAGCATTTGCTGTCTTAGCAGGTACATGAAAGTCAAAAAATAGAAACAGAGGGGGGGAAACGTGGACAGGCAGAAAATATCTCCATGCCCCAAACTCGAATATCTTGTCTAGCAGATGCAGCTATTTATAACCACACATTTAATGAATAAGAATAATAACCAGAACACAGAAGGACTTTTGAAAAAGTGTACAACCAGACAAAAAATGAGCAGTTTCTTTTGGGGGGAATATGTGGTTCCAAAAAGAATACTGGTTCAAAAATCGTGTCATGCAAGTAATGAACACAAGTTGCTGCCTTATTCTGAGTCAGACCACTTTGTTCAGAAAGGTCAGTATTACCTGTGATCACACACGCCTTTAGATCTGACGTAGGTGTGAATGCCTGATGGATCTAAAGGGAACAATCAGACAGCAACATCTGGGAAGCATCCTGCGATCGTCAGCAACCCAGGGAAAGTCTGGCTCTAATGGGTTCTGACGAGCCATGGATGGAATTTCCCCTGTCTGATCATGCAAGCACGCTCTCATACCATAGGGATGGTCTAATCAGGTCATCCGGGCTCAGTGCCGGTCCCCCCCCCCCTTTGCAGTATGTGCATCATCACATACTCCGTAGGGGGCCCTCAATGCAGAGGTACAATTCCTCGTTTATGTGCATGGGAAACAAATGGCAAAAAAAAGAGAACCCCGATTCACCTGCAGTTGCATCTGATCACACAGTGACGGGCTGCCCCCACAGCTTCAGTGAGAGGTGTGATCTCGCAACTGCATGTCAAATTCCTCTGGAGGAAATAGCCTCGCTTCCCCTCCGCTTCAACTGGCGCGTGTGACCGCAGCCTGGAAGTGGCTCTCCTGGATCACAGATAGCATTGTTATGAAGAGTGGGGATTTCTTTTTTTCCAAAATGCACATTAAGATATAACCCATTGGTGCCTCTTTTTCTGTTTTTCCCCTCTCTTAAAAGTGGATTTTCTGTTTTGTTTCTCTTTATCGCCCCCTTTTGTAACTTCAGCCCTTGCAGTTGTTTTATGCTACACATCACATGTGTAGAAGAAGAAGAAGAAGAAGAAGAAGAAGAAGAAGAAGAAGAAGAAGAAGAATGCAGGGGCACCTCGCCCCCCAAAGGGACCAGATAGTCGTGGTGATGGTGCGACGGTGCATAGGTGGCAATGATGGAGTACTAGTGGCGGCGGCTCCTACTCAAAGGTCTGGCAGAAGAGCTCTGTCTTGCAGGCCCTGCGGAACTGTGAAAGATCCACCAGGTAGGAGCCGCCACCGAAAATGCCCTGGCTCTGGTCACCACAAATTTAACATACTTTAGACCTGGAATTTCCAGGAGATGACGACTCCCTGTCCGTAGTGCCCTTGGGGGAACATATGGAGAAAGGCGGTCCCTCAGGTAGGCTGGACCCTGGCCATAAAGGGCTTTAAAGGTAAGAACCAGCACTTTGAAGCGAATCCGGTACGCTATTGGCAGCCAGTGCAGCGCTTTCAGCACAGACTGAATGTGGTCCCTCCTCGAGAGACCCAACAACAACCTGGCTGCAGCATTCTGCACTAGCTATGCACAATTTTACTCCCTGCCTCTTGCAGTAGCCATTTTGTGGATGTACCCACCACACTTTTGGAATTCTAAAGCTGCCCACAGGTTCCAAAAGGTTGGGAACCCATGATGTGTAGAGTTGTAGTTGCATTTATTGTATATGTCGAAGGCCATTTACAATGTGGTTCCAAAAGAATACCGGGCATAAAGTGCCCAGGGCGCTCCAAAATCTGGAACAGGCCCTACTTGAATATAACATTCTTGCCAATTATTTGCTGTCAGTCCTGAGGATTTTTGGCCACTCCTTATAGCCTTTTGAATAACATGGAATGTGGCCCTCAGGAACAAATCATGTGTATGTGGGGGGGGGGGGGGGAAGGAAAATGCACACCTATGTCATAGCAATGCACTTGAGGTATTCGAATTACAGTCTCATACCCCTTTTTAGTTCTAAATGCTCCTTTTAAAAAGCTCTGGGACATAGTCCATATTCCCTTCTGACTGACCATTATAGCATTATCTAAGCCTTTGTAAACAAAGATCCAGGATCAAACAAAGGATAAATGGACACAAATCTGACATCAAGAATCACAAGACTGAGAAACCTGTAGGAGAACACTTCAGCCTTCCAGGTCGTTCAATGGATGACCTCAAAGTAGCTGTTTTATTGAAAAGGAACTTCAAGAACATATGAGAAAGGGAAATTGCTGAATTACAAGTTATTACAACACTCAGAACAACTCCCCGGGACTTAACAGGGATATTGGTTTCTTATCTCACTACCTATGCTAAATTAATTCTCACCAAGAAGGGCTATACATCTGCTTTATACTAGTGTATTTCTTATTTAGAATAGTAGATTACAATAGAAGAAGAAGAAGAAGAAGAAGTGATTGGATTTATACCCCACCCTTCACTTGGAGTCTCAGAGCGGCTTACAAACTCCTTTCCCTTCCCCTCCCCACAACAGACACCCTGTGAGGTGGGTGGGGCTGAGAGAACTCTGACACAAACTGCTCTTTTTCAAGGACAGCTGTGCCAGAGCTTGTGACTGACCCAAGGTCACATCAGCAGGTGCAAGTGGAGGAGTGGGGAATCAAACCCAGTTCTCCCAGATTTGAATCCGCACACTTAACCACTACACCAAACTGGCTCTCAGTTTGTAATGTAATGCAATGAATATTAGAATAGTATATTGGAATGCATTTCCGTGGTCTGGTAACAGATATAACACTGCACTACAAATCACCCAATTTCAAACAAAAGGATGCTATTAGTTACCTCCATGCTTGAGAGGAGTCAGATGGAGCATAACAACAAGGTCTCAGGTAATTACTCTTAGCACTCCACAATTAAGAATGACACATTTACACATCTGTCTCCAATTCTGACAGGTTTATTTGCTTCACTGTTTTTTCTCTGGAATTAAATCCAAACCATGGTGACCTTATAAACGTAGCTTGTTATTCCTGTTTACATCTGTTAAAACAGCTTCATTATGCTGTAGGGTAATTTGCTGTTTAATCTCTGCTGTAGTATGGTAAATTCCATTTCATTCTATTTATTTATTTATTTATTATTTGTATTTCTATCCCGCCCTCCCCGTAGACTCAGGGCGGCTTACAAGTCGTATTACCAAGTCATAACATAAAACAATACATACATTAAAATTTTTTAAAACCAGTTATAATCATAGAAAAATATATTCAATACTCCTCGCATAAAAACCAAGATGGCCATCTCTTAAAATCTTATTCAAGTGCTCCACCCTCCAAAGCAGCCATTTTCTCCAGGGGAACTGATCTCTGTTGCCTGGAGATCAGTTGTAATACTACAAGGTCTCCAGCCACCGCCTGGACATTGGGGACCCCACTGGAACACACGGAGAGAAACCCCACGGGAGGTGGCTGCCAGGCAGCTGCCTCTCTGCACCCCCCACTCTCTGATTGGTCAGCTGTGGAGCTCAGTGTTCTGAGGTTAAAAAACCCCAACAGTTACAAGGGACTGCAGAGAGCTAATGACAGTTGAGGAAATCAGGAGTGGCCAACAAGCACCTGTGAGGTGAAGCAAAGGGGAACCGATTTATGTCATCTGTCAATCCGTTACTATTCTGAGAGATCTCCAGTCTGCACCTGGATGTTGGCAACCCTTTGTCACTCCAGTTTCATCCCCATTTTGTTGTAATGGTTTAGGATTAATTTTGTCTGACAATTTCTCATGGAAGAGGAGCACTCCTTACTCTGTGAACTTGGCTTGCCTCATTATCATATTGAGTATAGAGCAGTGCTTGTGAAACATATTTTATAGGTATTGATTAATGTATTCCATTTTGCTTTTCCCTTGTTCCTTTCTTCGGGTCCCTCTGAGCTAACAAAATATTGTGGTTGTTCGGCTGGATGTTTACTCAATTAATTAGACTGTAAATTGCAAGAGATACCTAGCGTGGGCAACATGTGGAGTCAATTGCAGGAATG
>NW_015163637.1:424282-424935 GCF_001447785.1 Gekko japonicus | reverse complement strand
CAGGAATGCTGATGTGTTATTTCAGGGAATGTACATAGTGCCACCAGAAAGCACAATTTATTCTCAGGCAACCATTCTGAAAACCAAACACCTGATTTCTTATGTAGTATCCATTTTTTTTAAAAAAATGTATGTTTTCAGGAGAGGGGAATCACTGTAATCGAGCTCTGATGAACTCTGAATGAAATTGCATTCTAATCATTTGAATTCAGTTGTTGGCGTCTAATTTGCATTTAGGTTTCCAGTTCGATATTTAGAGCTGGAAGTGAACTTTCACACTGTTGTGTGATTTGGAGGGTTCTGGATCAATTTCCTTTTTTATTGGCAAATTGTATTCCTCAGTACACATGAAGCAATGCTGGAGATGTCAGTGATCCGACCAGGACCATCTGATTCCATCTACTGTTTAAAGACCTCCAAAGTGTAGGTGATAAAGAAGATCTTTCTCAGTCTGTACTCCCATTCTGTTCAGACTAACAGTTGAGAACCTTTTCGCAAGCTCTGCACTCTGTACTTCTGCCTGCAGAGGTGAGGTGGGTGGAGGAGAGAGAGAGGGGGGGGGGCTTTTTCAGCAGTGGCCCTTTATCTGTGGAATGCTTTCCCCCTTGAGACTTCCTGGGGTGGTGGGGAGGGGGGGGGGTTAGCGCCCACAC
>NW_015163637.1:405944-424258 GCF_001447785.1 Gekko japonicus | reverse complement strand
AAGCACCAGACCAAAGCATTTCTTTTTATATAGGCTTTTTAACTGAAGGGTTAGTTCTTTTTATGGTCCACTTCTAGCCTGAGGACTGTTTTGTATTACTGTGTTAGGCTGCCAAATGCTATTATATGCTGTTCTTAATGTCCCTGGTTTATTTTTAAAAGACTTATTTTTGTGCCACTGGCTTTGCCGTATTGTTTTTGTTTGTATTCTACTATATTCATTTGTATTTTCATTCATTCAGTTAATACCCTGCCATTTTAAAAAAGTGTGGATTTAGTTATTTTATATAATGAGGTTCTACTTTAATACATTCAGTTGTAATATTAAATTTTCCCACAGTTTAAATCTAGAATTGCATCACCTAACACTAGATATGGTAGGTATCTCAGAAACATGGTGGAATGGGGAAAATCTGTGGGATACAGTAATTCCTGGGTCTAAGCTCTATAGGCAGGACAGGGAGGGATGGACTGTTGTTGTTGGTGTGCTGTACATTAAAGAGGGCATAGAATTAAATAAGTTAGAAAATATTAGGGGAATTAATTCCCCAACCAAAGCTCATACCCTGCCACAAATGTTGTTAGTCTTTAAGGTGCTACTGGACTCTTGCTCTTTTCTACTGGAAAGGCACTGCCAAGAATAAAAGAAGGTCTGCTTGGTTAACAACACAAGACAAGGAAGCTATAAAAAGTAAAGAGTGGAAGGTCTGCCCCAATGAATTGAACAAGAAGGACCACAGGCTCTGGCAAAAGAAGTGGAAGTCTCAATCATTAGGCATGCAAAAACAGATTTTGAGGATAAGGTTGCTAAGCACAAAATATAAGAAAACTAACTTGCCTTTCTGTCACTTTAATACCTGGCAATAATTGGTGAACCATTTAAATTCATGGAGACCAGGTCTATGTCCACCCAAAAAAAGCAAAGTTAGCTCTGTCTTACCCTTAACTAAGGTGCAATTATAACTTCCTGCTCTCTGATATCAGGTGGTCTTCAGGATCCAATCCCAATGCTCCTTTACAGCAACTCTCCAAAGGATGATGCAATCCGCTATAAATTTTCCCCTCCCACCTTACTACCAACTGAATACAAGCAGCTTTTAACTTAACCAATTACTGCCTCCCAATATCAGGCATTAGAAAAGATATGGATAGTATTTAGAGGAAAGGTTAATTGCAAACAAGAGGTGTGCGAAAAGGGGGGGTATTTTTTGGGTTTGGGTATACTGAACATGAAGAATATCAGTATTTCCTGATATCCCCTAATCCCAATATCAGTATGATGTTGGGATTCAGGAAATAATCGGGCTTGCTGAATTTATTCGGCTCCATTATACCCTAGGTGGACTGATCTCATAGGGTATAATGGAGAAGGAGGTAGGTGAACTCACACCACTTTGAGTTCACTTGCAGGCTGCACAGCTTACAAAAACCAAGCCGCACACAAGTGAAGTGGAAATGGTGCAAGTTACGTGCAGGCTCTGCTGGGGCTCTGCTGGGCAGCCCACCGGTAGAAAGGAGGGAGGCCATTTTGCTGGCCTTGGGAAGAAGATCACCTCCTGGGAGGGCTGACAAGCAGACCCATTCAGCTGCCAGGTTTAAATGGCTGGCAGCCATTCACGGCCCAAGAGAGCTCTGGCCCCAGATTGCCCAAGACAGCTCTGGCCCCAGATTGCCCAAGAGTGCTCTCCCAGGAGCCAATCTGAGATCTTCCCTCCCTCCTTTCTGCTGGTGGCAGCTCTCAGAGGCCAGCAGAATGAAAAGGGGGGAAGATTTGAGATCTTCACTCCCTCCTTTCTTCTGGCAGTGGGGAGTGAAACCAGCCCATGAAACAGCTGCCAGCCATTTAAACCTGACAGTCGATAAGGTCTGCCCATAAACTGTTAGGTTTAAATAGCTAGCAGCCATTTAACCTATCTGTTTTACTCCCCCAGCTTCCAAGTGGGGGGGGTGTGTGAAAAGGATCCCTGAAATGGTTTGCAGCCATTATAGCCTTACTGGGGGATGGGTGCACCAATCCATTGTTAGGCTAAAATGGCTGCAAGCCTTTTCAGCTGTTTTGCTGAAAGCAAGGGCATTGAAACCGGCTGGTGAAATGGCCGCCAGCAATTTAAAGCTTACAGTCCAATGGGTTCACCTGTCAGCAATTAGGTTTAAATGGCTGGCAGCCATTTTAGCCTAACAGCCACTATTCTGTATTACTGATTAGACTCAAAAGCCAAATAATTTTGGCTTGTATTCGGGATCACTATATTGGTCAACCAAATTCCCAAATCTGATTCAGTTTAGGAAATGCCCAAATAATACCAATAAGGTATTATTTTCATATATATTCAGCTTGGTATATGCCAAATGCACACCCCTATTGCAAACATCTGCAGGCTGAAACAAACTCACTGTTATTCATGTCTGTTGTGGGGAGGGGAAGGGAAAGGAGTTTGTAAGCCGCTCTGAGACACCTTTGGGTAGTGAAGGGCGGGGTATAAATCCAATCTCTTCTTCTTCTTCTTCTTAACTGTCTGTGGAACCAGACAGATTTGCTTCACACCTGCTGAGGGAAAATCAGTATGGTTTCTGCAAAGGGAAGTCCTGCCTCACCAACCTTTTGGAGTTCTTTGAAAAAGTGAAAAAGCATGTAGGCAACAGTGATCCAGTAGACATTATATGCCTGGACTTTCAAAATGCTTTCAACAAGGTGTCTCACCAAATACTCCTGAGTAAACTTAGCAGTCATGGGGTAAGAGGATAAGTTTTCTTATGGATTAAAAACTGGTTAAATTATGAAGCAAAGAGCAGAAATATGAAGCAAAGAAAGCAGCAAGGAGGCGCAACATCAGCGGTGGACCGGGCGACGGTGGAGGCGGAGCCAGAAGGCGCAAGGACGCAGAGGAGCAGGTGCGGTGGAGCCTAATGGACAGAGCCGGAGCCACGTCAACGCGATCTGCGCAACAGATGGGCCCGTCAGGAAAAAAGCCAACTCCGAAGCCCACCTGAAGAAGTAGACGAGAGAAGCTGAGCCAAAGCTGAAGCCGAGCCGAGCTGAGCTGAAGGAACAAGCGAATCTCACCACTGGGTGCCGGTAGGCAGCCCCCACCCCTGACCATGTGTGTGCCCATAGATAGGGATAATGAAATATGTAAGCCGCTCAGAGACCCCTTGGGGGGGGGGGTCGAGCGGGGTATAAGCTGAATGTATAGAATATGGGACTTTTCAGTTTAGAAAGAGTTGACCTAAGGTGAACATTAGAGGTTTATAAAATTAGGAATGGGGTGGAGAGAGTTGACAAAGTAAATGTTTTCTCCCTCTCCACAAATACAAGAACTCGAGGGCATCCAATGAAGCTGATGGACAGTAGGTTCAGGATGGACAAAAGGAAATACTACTGGACACAGAGGGTGCATTCAGACGCGGCTTTTCTGCCGGCATAAACTGCACCGGTTGGAACCGGTGCAGTTTATGCTGGCAGAAACGCAATCAGACTCACCCTCCTTCTTCCGGATGCCTCCGTTGGACGCCCGCTCACACGCTGCGGGCATCGGCGTTTTTTTTTTTTTTAAGCAGTTTGAGCATGCACACAGGCAGCCATTCAGAGAATGGCAATTTTTGCGCATGCTCAAACTCCCCCCCCCCCATTACATTTAAACTTTAAAGGTAAGGACTTACCTTTAAAGTTTAAATCCCAACCCGGCCTCCCTTAAGTCCCGGACTCCTCCGGGAAGGTAAAGTAAGTTGTTTTTAAAAAAAATTTAAACAGACGCTCAGGGCGAAGCTTCGCCCGAGCGCATATCGCTTAGGGCTAAAATAAAATGGCGGGGGAAAGCCGGAAGCCTCAGGCTTCCGACGGAAATGCCTAGGCACCGGTGGACAGTGATCAGACGCCGGGGTGCATCGTTTACCACCATTACACTCTGTATACCACCACTTGGGACCTGGTAGCAGAGTGCAACAGTGTAAAGGGCTTTACACCGGTTAGGGAGAGGAGGCAGATGTGCCCCGTCTGAATGCCGGTAAGTACATCGATTGGAACCGGCACCCTAACCGGTGTAAAGCCCCCGTCTGAACGCACCCAGAGAGTGATTAAAATGTGGAATTCACTGCCAGAGGATGTAGTGATGGCCACAGGAATAAACAGCTTTAGAGGGGGATTAGATAGATTCATGGAGGAGAAGTATCAATGGTTACTAGACATGGTAACTGAGGGGGACCTCCACATTCAGAATAATTAATCCTCTGAATCCCAGAGCCAGGAGGCAGCATTGGGGAAGGCCTCAGCCTCTATGCCCTGTTGTTGATGATCCAGAGGAAATGGTTGGCCACTGTGTGAGACAGGATGCTGAACTAGATGGACTATTGGTCTGATTCAGGAGGGTTCTTCTTATGTTCTTGTCACTGGATCCCCTTGAGAATCAATGGTTATTGAGCCATTTGAAGAGGAACAAAATAAAAAAGGATTAAGTTAAACTTTACCACAGTTCTTTAGTTTTATTAACACCAGCATTCAATTTGCATAGTATAACATCTCTTTTCTACAAAAAGAACTTAAGCTATTCACACTAAATTGCTTTCACGACCAACATTTTTAGCAGTTTCCACATCCAATATGTGTTATATCTGCGTGCACCCCAGTCATGTGAATGATTCCAAACATGGCTGTATCAAGGTACAGACAAGTATGTTCAGAGGTCACAAACAAACTAGAGTGATAAGCACAAAGTTGGTCTACCATTGTGCTCTCTACCTCCCATCCTCCTCAAGGCAGACTGAAAGGTCAAAATGGCCCGGGAAAGAACCCACCTCCTCGGTGGAATGAGGATTGGGCCAGGTGAGTGGTGATGTCACTCACCTGGGCTGGAGCTGGGCCAGGTGTCACTGGGCGAGGGGGCAGGGGGGCAGGGGAGGTCAGGAAAGGCAGCACTCCAGGATATTTGTGTGCAGGAAAGGCAGCACTCCAGGATATTTGTAAGTGGTCATAATAACCAATTTGCCTCAGTGCTCCTCCTGTGCAAAGCTGCATTCTAAGATTTCCCAGTTTAGGAAAGTCTAACTCCAATGTTCTACGATATCCAAATTAGGGCTCATTAACACAGCGGGAATTGTGTCTTACCCAGGAACCATGATTCCAAACCAGGATTAGAGTATCTTCTGTGAGCAGCCATGATCACCTATGATCTGGGTACCATTTTAAAAAAGAAAATGATAAACAGACTTGCTTTGTCCTAGCAACAATTACATTGAAATGCATTTCATCCTATTTGGTGATGCAACAATATCACAAAGGGAAAACTGAGCTAGTGTTGAGTTAGGGCCATGTTTATTCTAGAAGAGCTGCAGTCTCTTTCATTTGCTCCAAGGCTACCCTGATGACAAGACCCTAGTATTCCTTGGTGATCTCCCATCCAAATACTGACCAGGACCAACCCTGCTTAGCTTCCACGCTCTGATGAGACTCATCAGATCTTGGAAGCTAAACAGGGTTGGTCCTGGTCAGTATTTAGATGGGAGACCACCAAGGGATACTAGGGTTGCTACACAGAGGCAAGGCAATGACAGAACACCTCTGAATGCCTTTCCTTGAAAACCCTGTAAGGTTGCTATAAATTGGCTGTGACTTGACAGCAAAAGAGAGAAAAAAAAGGTCTTCACAGAACCAAATCTGATTGGCTACCTGAGGTTGTCAACTGCTAGCGGAAAGAAGGACTAGTTGTTAATGAAAGAAACAGTGCCAAACTGTGGCTAATTGGGGCAGAACATGAAGGCTTTGGGGGTGTTCAGGAAAACTTTTTATATACCCCTCCCCCCAGGTCTCCTCTCCATGCCACAAAAATGTTCTCTGGAGAACAGAAAGGCAGCTTTAAATTTCAGCACTTGAATGAATCTGTTGCTCACTTGGAAGATTTAGAAAAGAAAGATTTCCTGGAGGGGGCAAATCGAACAGGTAGCAGGAGGTGAGAATGAGCTCAGCTTGCACTAAAATGCATCCACAGTCACATTAATATAAACAAGATAATCGAGATTTTTCTCTGCAGGCTTTGCTACGTGTCTGCAATGCCCCTCTAGAGGACTGAGGTGGCACCATTAAAAATCATTTATAGATAGGGAAAAAAAATAGCTGTCCCCCTGTTCATTGTTGCTACTCATTACAGTCTGTTCATCAGCTTCTCTTTTACAAACAATAGTTGTGCAGATCCTATTACACTTTGCAGAAGGGCCTTCTTGTACTGTGTGATGCCTTTAATGACTTTAAGAATATAAGGGAAGCCATGCTGGATCAGGCCAGTGTCCCATCCAGTCCAACACTCTGTGTCACACAGTGGCCAAAACCCAGGTGTCATCAGGAGGTCCACCAGTGGGGCCAGACTCTGCAACAAAGTATGTGTTACCCTGACCTGGGTGGCCCAGGTTAGCCCAATTTCATCAGATCTCAAAAGCTAAGCAGAGTCAGCCTTGGTTAGTATTTAGATGGAAGTCCACTAAGAAAGTCCAGGGTCACTGTGCAGAGGCAGCAGGTTATGGCACCCCCCCCCCCCCATGAACATCTCTTGCCTTGAAAACCCTATGGGCTCAACATAAGTTGGCTGTGACTTGAGGACATTTTCTGCCACTGCCAAAGTATGTGTTGCATGATTTAAAAGGAAAGAAGGTATTTGATCCATTAGGCTACATTTACACATTGGGCTGGATATAGACTTGACAGGCTGAATCTAGGCTTGCTGCAGCAGGCAACCTGCCACCGCTGGCTGCTCTCCCCTGACTCCATCTGCTCTCACAGGGGAAGAACCCAGTGGGGGGGGGGTGATGACTTCACAGACAAGGCAACCACACCACCAGTCCACAGCACTTCAGGAATTCCCCCAGTCTCAATGGTCTTTATGTAGGGTTGTCACTTCCAGTGCAACTTGGTGACATCACATGCAGGTCTTCACTCTTCACAGTCTTCTAAGTTTAATGAAGTCAATGAGCTTAGAAGCATGTGATTCCACTTCAGATTGCTCTGCTAGTCAAAGACAGAAAAGCAGAATTATTTTGCAATGTAAGACAAACTTCATTAGCTGCCATATGTCTACAAGCAGGCTTTCTGCTGCATGATGCCTTAAGTTCATTTGCATGCATTTACAAGGATACATACTAAGGATAATCGCCCTATATGCCCCTTTACACTCCCAATATATAAGCCCAGCAAGGTCACAGTCTTCTAAGTTTAATGAAGTCAATGAGCTTAGAAGCATGTGATTCCACTTCAGATTGCTCTGCAAGTCAAAGACAGAAAAGCAGAATTGGTTTGCGATGTGAAGACAAACCTCATTAGTTGCAGGCTTTCTGTGGCATGATGCCTTAAGTTCATTTGCATGCATTTACAAGGATACATACTAAAGATAATCGCCCTATATGCCCCTTTATACTCCCAATATATAAGCCCAGCAAGGGGCTTTCAAGACAAATGAGAAGCAGAGGTTGTTTGCCATTGCTTTCCTCTGCCTAGCATTATTGTCTTTTCCAGTAACTCTTGTCCTGTAATGATATCCCAAGAAGGAGGAGGAGGAGGAGATTGGATTTATACCCCACCCTTCACTCGGAGTCTCAGAGTCTCAGAGTGGCTTACAAACTCCTTTCCCTTCCCCTCCCCACAACAGACACCCTGTGAGGTAGGTGGGGCTGAGAAATCTCTGAAAGAACTGCTCTTTCAAGAACATCTCTGACAGAACTATGGCCCGCCCAAGGTCTTTAGCATAGAAGGGGCATCATCAACTGCTGTTGCCTAATTGGTAGATGTTGCTGGGATTGGTATGGATTCTCGCATGCTTGCTATGCTACATGTACCTTATAGATGGGATTTTGTTGTAATTTCCCACTCTGGAATGACCACAGGGAACAGACAAGTGGAACTGCTTTTGTATTGGCTGCTATCCACCACCACAACCCTCAGGATTGTGCTGTTACTCAAATACACACCATTCCTCCTCAGTGAGATGTGCTGATCCTCTGAGGCATGAATAAATGTCTTCATGTAAATCAAAGTTTATAAAGAACCAGTGTGGGACTGATATTGGGTCTTATGCTTCAAATGAGTTGAAGCAATTGATGGAGATGGATGAAGCTGGGAAATTCCCCAGCATTGTGGCATATTTGTTGATAGGTTTCATCCCTTCTTTATGAGGTGCTAAAGATGAATTAGGGTCCTTCCCTGGGAATAATGGACAATTTTGTTGAAATTATGATGGTGCTTTCCTAATTATCAATTGCTTTTTAATACAGTTTGCCTAAGGCAGCAACCAAGAAGGCCCCTTAGTACATCAGAGTGGAGTTTCCCCCAATATTTCCTGTACCACATTGATAAGTAAGAATTTAATTTTCCAGTGCAAATAAGTGTGAAATTAACTATATACAAAACACCTTTTTAAAAAGAAGAAGGAGAAGAAGGAATGAGCCTTTACTGGCTGTTGTCATTTCAAGTTTACTGAGCAATCTGCTTTTAAATACTGGTTTGGTATTTGATGTCAATCGCATTGAAGAAAGTGTCCCCATAACGTTAGGCAGATTTTGAAGAAGCAACATGGGTAGGGGGAATAAACCCTGATTATTCTGCAACTTGGTCCCAATAAGGATGATACACTTGGCAGGACTGAATCACTGCACAAAAAGTGTTATTTGATATCAGTGCTTTTAAAATAACCCCTGCCTTTCTCCTGCCCCCTGCCCCCCGGGTCATTGTGGGAAGTTGATGCCCAAGGACTAGACTACAGAAACTCTAAAAGGGCATTTAGAAATGTAAAAAGAGACAAATACACACTTTCATATAAAAAAGGAATTGTATGAAGGTAAACTCATTTTGCAACAAGGTGGTTTCAGTTAATGAGATTACTGGATATGAAATCCTTCTGTTACAGATTATTTTTCTTTTGGGTTATGTTCAGCCTGCTCATTATGGATACATAGAGAATGTTTTAATTGGAGCCAGAATCTGCATAGCTAGACACAGCAAAATGAATAGATCCCCATCTGTTAAGGAATGGGTACAAACAAATCTTCTTTGTTATGGAGATGAACAAGCTTATGAGATATAAATGGTTCTACCAAGCTTTGCAATTCAAAGATTTCCTGATGTCTGGAATCTTTTTTTATATTTTATTGGCTTACTGAATGTCCATATTCTGTTGTGGAGCATGGCCTGGACTGTGTTTTCAAACTGCAGTAAATTATGCTATGTTCATTTTCAAAAATAGTTTTTTTAAAAATCTACTTGTTCATGGGCAGCATACAAAAAGTCTGTAGGTTATTTTTTGTTTGTATGTTTCTACAACAATGAATTTTGCAATTAATGAAACTCCTATCCATCACAGAGGGTATATCTGGGCATGCTGTCACAATCCTGAGGCCATACTTGGCTGAAACAACAAACTTCTTAAAAGACACCACAGACTTCCTCAATAAACTTTCTTAAACAACTTCCACAGGAAATTTTGGATTAAGAATCATATGCAAACCTCTCACATACTGGAGAATCAGCCATCGTGAGCAGCATTCCAGGGTGTGGGTCACAGCTCAGTGGCAGAACATCTCTTTTTTTTCATGCAGAAAGTCCCATTCTCACTTCCCAACATCTCCAGTCGAAAGGACCAAGTAGTAGGTGATGGGAAAGACCTCTGTCTGAGACCGGGAGAATTGCTGCCAGTTAGAGTAGACAATGATCGACTAATGTTCTTATTCAATATAATAGAAGGCAATTTCAATATAAGGCAGCTTTGTGATTCAGAGATACAGCCATTCTCACATCAGAAATCTGCATGTTTTGTGCTTACTCCATGTTTAGAGATACCGAACATTTAGACATATCCCTCAGGGCAATATTGTGGGCATACTCCTAAGGCACTGCAGTATGCTGAGTTTCCTCATTCTTTGAAGTTTTCTGAATAGTTTCCATTTCGCTTAATTGATATATCTCAGGTGTACCGATGACATGTTTGTCACTTGTACCCACAGTGCATGAAGTCCATCTTACATAGCAAAGTCAACTAACCATTTCTCCCATGCAGTCATCCTTTATTTTCAGAACAGTACATTGCTCAATGGACATCAAAGTGATGAGATACTGTTTTAACTAGGGATGGGCATAAACCGAATTACAAACTGAATTCATCATGAACCAGGCCTGGTTCATGCCATCCCGCCCTCATGACCGCCCCTCCCCAATGAACCTCCCACAAACCATGACCCACGATCTCTTTAAATGCCTTCACCAAGCTGCTTGTAAAAACCATTTAAAGGGACTCAGTGAGTGAATTGAGAAGGCATTTAAACGCCTTCCCAGTTGGAAGCGATTTCAGTGATCTCTTTCAGTCCCCCCCACTTGGAAGCAGGGAAGGGGAAGGGATCACTGAAATGCTGGAATGTTCCCTTTAAATGGCTTTTGAAAGCCTTTTTAGCATTTCAGTGATCCCTTTCATACACACCCCACTTGGAAGCTGTCCATTTTGCTCCCCCCCTTCTTCTAGTGAATCACTATTATCTAAGATATGTACATTGTTCACTAAATTTATCTGAGACAACAAAAAGCCAAGGATATAATTTTAAATAATGCAACACTTCTTGCAAGAAGAAGAGATAATGCAACAACTCTGGCAAGAAGTGGAAGGGCCACATACACAAACAAAATTCTAGGTAAGGTCTTCATTGTTCGGATGGCTATGTGTCCTAAATAGAAAATTTAATACTCTAGCTGTTGTTGTTTTTTATTCAGGTGAGGTAGTTGTGTTGGACTGAAGCAGCAGAACAAAGTTTGAGTCCAGTAGCACCTTTAAGACCAACAAAGTTTTATTCACGGTATAAACTTTGGCCACTTTGGCCACCAAATGAGAAGGGAGCACTCACTGGAGAAGACCCTGATGCTGGGAAAGATTGAAGGTCAAAGAAGACGGGCAAAGGATGAGATGGTTAGACAATGTCATAGATGCAACGAACATGAAATTGAGCAAACTTCAGAGGACGGCGGAAGACAGGAAGGCCTGGCGTGATCTGGTCCATGGAGTCGCGGAGAGTCGGACTCGACTGTGTGACTGAACAACAACAACAACAACAAAAATAAGCTTTTGAGTGCAAGCACAGTTCCTCACATACTGTATCTGTTTCACTGTATCTTCAGAAGGTGCCACTGGACTCAAGCTTTGTTCTAGTTTTTCTAGTTTCAATTCAAGTCAAGAAGTTTTTCTAGTTACTCTACTGATATTCAGCCTTGAACAATATTGCTGTGCTTCTAAATTGGTTGAAATTTCCTATTAATTTAGAAGGGTTGCAGTTAAAACTAAAATCATACCCTGCCACATATTTTGTTAGTCTTTAAGTTGCTACTGGACTCTTTTCTACTGCTACAGACAGACTAACATGGCTACCCATCTCGATCTATTTGGGAAACAGAACAACTGGATATCAACACACCTTTTTCAGTCTGGACAGGGAGAGATTAATGGATTTGTCTCCCTAGACAGCTGAAACCAGGAACTAGAAATCTAGTTAAGAGCTTATTAGAATCTACCAAGTGATTCTGGTGCCTTATTGGGGAAAAAGACACACTTCCAAGGCCAATAGTCTAGGTTCACAACCCTGCTTATTATGTTAATGACCAAAATAATAGCAATTAAACAGACTTGGGGTGGGAAAAGAAATACTCAAGAAAACTTTATTAAGACTTGACAGTTGTTTGTTATGTATTGGAATTCAATTAAGCTGGAGGAGAGCACTAAAGAGGAAATTCTGAAGTGTATATGAACATGCCATTGCTTGTGTCATTTTGAATAAATGTAAAGTTATCCAGTTTTACAGGTTTCTAGTGTAGTGGTTAGTGTGCATTTGTTTGGTGCGGTGACTCCCTTTAGCTTTTATTTTGTGGGACTGATAGATTCTATATGGTAAAAATTAAATATATATAATTTGGCAACCCTATATACCCAGATAAATAAAGATAAATACAAACAAAGATCAAGATAAAAGAGAAGCTTCAAAAGACTCCTTTAGGTGGAACAATGGTCAAAACCCATTCTCTTTAAAGATGTGGGCCACAGTGGAGAGCAATCGTTGTACTTTGATGTTCAGCTTGCATATATAACTTATATTGAATAGAAATAGTTTGTGTAAGAGAAAGTCTTCTTTTCTGAAACACCTAACAGCTGTAGCAAATTCCTACAGCCTTTGTCATTGAACTGCCTGGTGGAAAAGAGATGTCTCAGTCTTGCAATATGTGCACGCAGAGCAGCATGTATCCCACCACTGTGTGAAACACTGAGTTGCATAACATAGTAGGGAGGGGTGGTGGCTCATTGCTTGAGCACATGGCTTTACCTGCAGAAAGCTCCAGGTTCAATCTCTAGCACTTCCTGTTAAAAGATCTCATATGTGCACCGAGAAACGACCTTTCTCCATCTGAGACCCTGTGGAGCTGCTATGAAACAGATCAGAAAAAACTGGGTGAGACAGACCAATACTCGGTATCAATATAGATTCTTCATAGATCCGATAGATTTTACAGCATTTTTTATGAAGTCCCTTTTTTAAAAAATATAAGTTTATATGGTAATTGCCAACTTAACCATTTTCTCAAGGTCTTTAGTGGATTAAAAATAGCACACCCCTCTTTCTTTGTATCAGTTATTCCCACTATTAAAAAATTAGAAGTTTATATGGTAATTGCTAACTTAACCATTTTTCAAGGTCTTTGGTGGATTAAAAATAGCACACCCGTCTTTCTTTGTATCAGTTATTCCCACTATGTAACTATTGGGGACACATTCTCACCCATTAATTACTTGTATAATCATAGATTCCCCCTTGGCTTGTTTCTTTTGGGTTACAAATAAATATGGCACCGTGACCTCTTTTGCAAAGCTCCAACCTCTAGGTCAGAAGATCAACGGCTGCATAACCAAGACTTGCATGGCTCAATGGTGCTTCTGCATTATGTAGAAACGTGGGGAAATGGTTCAAAGAATAGATATGCACACCCTTTTTATATTTGATTATGAGTCTGCTCAAGGAATTGAATCCAACAAGCTAATATGGTGTTCGAAAATGAGGAAAGTGCACCTGTACCTTTTGACCACCAAAAAAACTATGCTTGTGATCATGGGACCAGCATGGACACAAGCTACGTGGGTTAAGGACTGGGGGACAAAGAGGGGAATTGGGCCATATTTAGTTACAAGGGTGGGTGAATCCAACCCAAAGAGAACATTCACAGAAATTATGGATATCCCTTTGCATGACTAGAAATGTCTTCTAGGGCTGCCAAGTCCCCAGTGGGAGCAGGGCATCCCCTGCCCCCAGGTCATGTTGCCCACTGCAAATTCTATGGTTAAAAAAGCATAGGATTTCCAGTGATTCCTACAGCTACCATTAGTCATTTCTGATAAGTACATGATGAGACTGCATTTTTTTTAAAAAAAAAATCTCCCCCTTAACACTGCACTCTCCCCAACCCTCCCACTGGTTGCCAGGAATTGCCTGACAACCCTTAGGCCTTCTGCTTATGCAAGGAGGCTGGTTTGGATCCAGCCCTGTTATTTTGTTTTTGGAGACTCTGCTACTTAGACTGTACTGTTGATTATCACAATTAGTGTAAATTACTTATACTGATTTTGGAAAATATTGCTTTCAGACTTGTCTCTTTAAAACTAGAAATTCCAGCATTACCCCCTCCCACCCGCAAACCGTCTCCTGTGGGAAAAATCCATCAGATTCACTATGGCTCATTTCTTTGCCTTTATTCTAAGGGCCTTTTTTTAAAAAAAGTTGGAAATTCTGGCTTTCTACTATATTAATAAGAAATGTTCCATCCATTATAAAATATACCAAGAGCAATCTTGCATTCACCAGGCTATAATTTTTGTGTCAGGAACATAAAGAAATGCATGGACTTTTTGAACACAATTGTCAAGACAGACATAAAAATAAAGAATCTCCGGTTTGCTTGCTAAAACCATTCACAGGTATATTTTTCAAAAATGCCAAGATATCAATAGGCCTCAGTGAACTTCAGTGCTTTGAATGTCACCCCTTAAATTATTTTTTTTAACATGAGGTTCTAAAATATGTCTGGGGGGAGTGGCAGAGGGAGAATGCACACTACAATAAAATACACTTACACATTTTTTATTAGTGAATTGGTAAGAGGCTGTGGCTCAGTGACAGAGCATCTGCCAAGTAGAAGAACACCCAGTGTTTGATCCCCAGCATCTTCATTTAAAAGGACTAGGGAGTAATAGGTAGACTCATACCTGAGACCTTTGAAAACCAAGGTCTGACCTGACCTTGACAGACTAATAGTCTGACTCAGTGTAAAGTAGTTTCATGCATGTTCCTATGCAAATGAACTCTCCATTCAGTTACTAGCTACTTGAAAAGACAGGTGGATTGTATTACACTGTACCATAGCTGTTCAGTCCTAAGCAGACTTGTACCCATTTTGTGTCCTGAAATGAAGCCAACAAACATCATTGTTCATGAAGAACAGAATGTGCAGGTAATCACTGACAGAGAATGGGAGGTGAATATATGGAAGGGCTTGAGTCAGTGGCTCCAGCTGCCTTCGCTGGGCTGTTTTTGTAGCAGGAACTCCTTTGCATATTAGGCAACACACCCCTAATGTAGCCAATCCTCCAAGAGCTTACAGAGCTCTTCTTATAGGGACTACTGTAAGTTCTTGGAGGATTGGCTACATTAGGGGTGTGTTGCCTAATATGCAAAGGAGTTCCCGCTACAAAAAGAGCCCTATGTATATGTACTGCCTTTATGACTGTACACTTGAAGGCATTCATCATGTTTGCACATGCTCAGAACTTACAGGACTGTACCATACTCAAGGGGATGGGTAAAGTATGGGTGATCCAATTTAGAACCTTCCATGAATACAAAACAGCTTTGGGAGTCAAGCAGGCAATGAGCAAGTATTGAAGACTGGAGAGTCAAACTATGCAGTTCCTCCCCCATGATTCCTCCAGGGGGGTATGGGTAGCTTTGGGAAGGAAGTATGAGAAAGTGCACACACATAACATTTGAAGAAGAATTTAGAACAATTTCAAGTTGTTCTGTTATTTGTGTAGATGGGGTTTGCAATTTGCAATCAATTTCTGCTTTTAGTGACAGAGTGATCACTCGTTTTTAATATCAAGGGAATAACAAGTTTAGTTCCATCTTTGCAGACAAATGGCTGAGTGAACATTATAAATAAGAAGATTGTCTATGGACTTCTCCCTTTGGCAAATACATTTCAGATAGTTTGAGAAAAGATTGCTTTCCATGGTAGACGAGCTATTCAGTCATACAGCACTACAGATTCAAGGTATCCCAGTTTTCATCAGATTAGACTTTTTTGCAATTAACTACAAATACAACCAGGGAATTAATGTAACATCTATATAATACACATGACAACCAGGTAGAAAGGATAAATAACCTTGACGGCTCAAGGTAACAGAGAAAATTTTCTCAGGAGGAGTTAGATGCATCCCATTGCATCTTCTTTAAATGGTGCTTTTAACATAGACACCATAGAGTTGACTTGCTATGCTGTACACACACAAAAAACAGTTTGCCGTGGCGCGCACTTCTTCATTGCGCGCCGGCTTGTCCTGTGATCAGCACCTCTCCCTTGCCATGGAACCTCCACAGTACCTCCACAGGACCTCCATGGGAGGTCTGATCGCGTAACCGCACAGTAGTTTGCCCCAGGGCAAACAGCCACGCTTCTCCCCTGCAGTTTCCTGCCCGTGTGACCGGGACCTGTCCTTGTTTTAGTCTGCAGCCTCCAGTCATACTAATGTGGCATGTAGATATACCCGATGAGTGCTGTTCATTAGCCAGTCTTTCCTCTGGCTATCTGAGAGGCCATCTCTTAGCTTCATGAACTTTCTGTTTTTCTCCTTCACCTCTGTCCATGCTAGAAGGGGATTTGCATCTCTAATCTAATTGCTTTCTTGCATGTTTAGACCGTATCTTATTTTTACTCATATAAATAGTATAGTGGACCACACTAGAACCACACACGAGAGCCAGTTTGGTGTAGTGGAGCCACGCTTCTCCCCTGCAGTTTCCTGCCCGTGTGACCGGGACCTGTCCTTGTTTTAGTCTGCAGCCTCCAGTCATACTAATGTGGCATGTAGATATACCCGATGAGTGCTGTTCATTAGCCAGTCCTTCCTCTGACTATCTGAGAGGCCATCTCTTAGCTTCATGAACTTTCTGTTTTTCTCCTTCACCTCTGTCCATGTTAGAAGGGGATTTGCATCTCTAATCTAATTGCTTTTTTCATGTTTAGACTATATCTTATTTTTACTCGTATAAATAGTATAGCGGGCCACACTAGAATCTGGGAGACCAGCTTTGAATCACTTTGGTGCCGTGGGACTTCACTTGGTGCCACTGGGATAGTCATTCTCTCACAGTCTAGCCTACTACACAGGGTTGTTGTTCTGAGGATGAAAAGGAGGAGCAGAAACACTGTTGCAATCCCCTTTGGGTTCCTATTGGGAAGAAAAGCAAGGCATAATATATGAATCTATATATCTAGTTCTCAGCATGCTCCAATGTACAGATACTTATTTCTGCAGATAGGGGACACATGGAGGGTAAAGAGATGTTTCCGCACTCTTGGGGCACTCCCCAAGGGTGCAGAAAAATCTTACATGCTTTAAAAACTATACAGGGGATACTTAAATCTTCCCCAAAGTAAAACAGTCTCCTCTGTGCATGCACACAGAACAGACTTACCCAGGCAGAGGGAACAAGTAAAAGGAGAGGCCTTCACCTTCAGCCCCCTTCACCCCTTTCTGTCAGCCCTTGGGCAGACTTCCTTTCCTTTTCCTTCTCTCCTTCATGGCATGTTTAATGGTCGCCACCAGTTTAATTGAGTCTGGGTCCCAGCTGCTGCATCACACACTGAGGCAGAGTTGGAGTCTGTTCGGAGGAGGGGGAAAGGAGAGAAAGAAAGAGGAAGTGTCACTCTTCCCCCACCTCCCTTATCTGGGTTGGGGGTTGCTGTTGTGCTGCTTTTGTTGGGGACCTCCTGTTCATGGGCTGCCGCCATTGCAACTGGATGTTCTCCTCCACCAGCAAGCATGGCTTTGGTGGAGCAAAGGCAGATGGATGAGGACTGTAAGGACATCCAGGTGCAGGAGGGGGAACAAAGCCGCATTGCGATGGTGACAGGAGGAGGCTACTGCTTGGGGCATTTATTGGGAATCTCGCTCTTCCTCTCCTCGCCCAAGCAGTGAGGGTCTCCCTCGGAATATTAACTGGAGTACCTTTTCTATGGAGAAAGGGAGGGAAAGAAGCATGAAAAGCCCCTCTGTATCAGGCCATCCATCTAGAAGCTGGCAATAGAGTGCAGTTTCTTTGATGCCTTCAGAAGGAAGGACTTCTCCAAACTACTTTCAGAACATGCTTATACCCCACGTTGGTCCCCCCAAGCCACAGCAGATTATGCAACATTTATCTGTGAGTCTCCATTTGTAAATATATATTAGAGGTGATCCTGCTTTCATCCCTGATACTTCATCTTATTTCAGGGACGGGAGTTGAAGGAGGAATATCTTATCAGCAGTTTAACACTAACACACACACACACACACACACACACACACACACACACACACACACATATATATCTCTGAGAATTAGTCTTTCCTTCTGTGCTCCAGGTACCCAAAGTATTTTGGCATAGCCAGAGTTTTATGCCACAGAAGAAGAGCCAAAGGACTCTTGGCCCTTTAGCTGTTAGTCCATGACTCACTGCTTGTCTTCAAATAAGACAGCCAATGAATCCTTCTGCTACATCTTGGTCAGACTGTGCTTCTTTGCTTGTCTACTTTTTCCAAATATTATCATAAACTCAGTCAGGTGCCTCCAGGGAGAAAAGCAGGGCATAAATCTCCCTTATAAATAAAAGCATAATGGTAGTGGCACTTCTCTAGAACATTCCACATGCTCCAAAATCGCTCTCTGATCTGTCATTCAGAGGGTCTCCCTATCCACTGGCTGCTTTGCCTGAGTCCTGCCTCCAACATTCTAAACATTTTGCTGTTCCTCTCCCCCCCCCTAGCCAGTCAGAACACAGAGGTTATTTGCATATGCAGCCTCATTGGTCTTTGCCTCGGAACACAGAGGTCGTTTGCATATGCAACTTGATTGGCTTTTGCCTCTAACATTCTAAACAGTTTTGCTGTTCTGAGGTAAAATGTGTCCAATCTCCAGGTGAGGGCTGGAGATCACTCAGAATTGCAACTGCTTTCCAGACGGCAGAGATCAGTTCTCCTGGAGAAAATGGGAGGCTCTGTA
>NW_015163637.1:400679-405480 GCF_001447785.1 Gekko japonicus | reverse complement strand
GTGATCCCATTTTGGGAGGTGAAAAGTGCTGTTGAGTTGCAGTCAACTTATGGCTACCCCCACAGGGGTTTCATGGCAAGAGATGAACCGAGGTGGTTTGCCATTGCCTGCCTATGCATAGCAACCTTGGACTTCCTTGGTGGTCTCCCATTCAAGAACTACCCAGGGCTTACCCTGCTTGATGTCTGAGATCTAATGAGACTGGACTAGCCTGGGCCACCCATTCAGGACTGTCACATCTTACTTGTACCATTTGTAATAATGTGGTATTATAGTGAAATGTCACAAAAATGTATAGAGCTATCCTGCTGGTAAGTGCAGCATAAATAAGTCTGATAAAAATCAGACGAAAACCCTAAAGTACCCTGCCTCACACACTCTCACACAAATCTATGTGGGCCTCTCCTCCACTGAAGAAGTTATTTTTCTGGCTCCTCAGAGAGACTTTACATTTCTCGAAATTTACAGCCTTAATTCGTCATGCATAGAAGGTGAGAAGCCTGAAACTCTGGAGACCTGTTACCAGGTTCCTACATGACAGGAAACACACTACAGTATCAAAATGTCTCTGGAGATTATAAATTATTACCATCCAGTGAGGTATGGCACCTGAATTCAGAGGAAAGTAGGAATTCTATAGCACACACCTTTTAACTCCATCTGTCCCCTAAACTCCAAAGGAAAAGAGCAAGAAGCAGCTAGGAAAGGGGGTGCATTCAAATGTTTCACCCCCTTTTTTACTTTAAACAGAAAAAAAAATCCCGTTTCAATTTTGCTTCTCCTTTTTGTAACTCCAGCTCATGGCTCATTTTTCTGGTTCTATTTTTTTGTTTTGTTTCCTTTGTACTACATTTCAGTTTGGTGTAGTGGTTATGTGCGCGGACTCTAATCTGGGAGAGCCGGGTTTGATTCCCCACTCCTCCACTTGCACCTGGCTGGATGACCTTCGGCAAGCCTTAGTTCTGATAAGAGCTGTTCTTGAAAAAATAGCAGTTTTTGTCAGAGCTCTCTCAGCCCCACCTACCTCATAGGGTGTCTGTTGTGGGGAGGGGAAGGGAAAGAAGTTTGTAAGCTCTCTGAGACACCTTTGGGTAGTGAAGGTAAAGGTTCCCTTGCTCAAAAGCTAGTAGAATCCGACTCTAGGGTTGCGGTGCTCATCTCCGTTTCAAAGCCGAAGAACCAGCGCTGTCCGAAGACATTTCTTTTTTTTGGTCAAAGGACTTTTATTTTCCATTAATATCACATTTTGCATCTTTTTATCAATTGGTTAAATATTCCCTTTTCCCTCCCTCCCCCGAAAGGCTTCCCGCAATGCACTTCCCTCATGTCCCACATAGATAAACTCAGGATAACATCAAGTACTTAATATTGTTCTAAACATAGTAAATTTTGTCTCACGTCCCAGTTCTTTTCTAAATATATCTTAAAGTCTTTCCATTCTTCGAAAAATTCTTGGTCTTCTTTGTTGTTCAATTTTTTAGTTATTTTATCCATCTCAGCCATGAACAGAACTTTTTGTATCCATTCTTCCAGGTCTGGTATTTTTTCTTGCTTCCAATATTGAGCATATATCATTCTTGCCGTTGTTATCAAATACCAGAACAATGTCTTTTTTGTTACATTCAGTTCTTCCATTTTTAAACCTAAGAGCAGAATTTCAGGTGTTTTCTTAAAAGAACATTTTAGAATGTTTTGCATTTCATTGTGGACCTTTGTCCAAAAGTCCTTAGCTTTGTCACATGTCCACCACATGTGATAAAATGAGCCTTCATGTTTTTTTACATTTCCAACATTTGCTAGACATATTCTGGTTCATATTTGCTATTTTCTTAGGTGTCATAGTTCTGATAAGAGCTGTTCTTGAAAAAATAGCAGTTTTTGTCAGAGTTCTCTCAGCCCCACCTACCTCATAGGGTGTCTGTTGTGGGGAGGGGAAGGGAAAGGAGTTTGTAAGCTGCTCTGAGACACCTTTGGGTAGTGAAGGTAAAGGTTCCCTTTCTCAAAAGCTAGTAGAATCCGACTCTAGGGTTGCGGTGCTCATCTCCGTTTCAAAGCCGAAGAACCAGCGCTGTCCGAAGACATTTCTGTGGTCATATGGCCAGCATGACTAAACACCAAGGTGCAGGAACGCTGTTACCTTCCCACTATTTATCTACTTGCAATTTCTTGCTTTCGAACTGCTAGGTTGGCAGGAGCTGGAACTAGAGACGGGAGCTCACTCCGTCATGCGGCACACTCGGATCTTGAACTGCTGAACTACCGACCTTCCACAGCCTGCAGTTCAGTGTCTTAACCACTTGAGCCACCGCAGCTCCTTGGGTGGGGTATAAATCCAATCTCCTCCTCCTCTTCTTCTCCTCCTCCTCCTCCTCCTCCTCCTCCAATAAAATGTACAATTTTTTAGTGCTATATGTCTAGCAATATATCCAGGTTTTCCATTATGCACATGATTTACATTACATATATAAATGCCATATCAAAATCATATGCATTTGTATGCAATACAATCCCATGTACAAAACCGACAGTGAAAAGTGGAAGAGGGAAACCATGGAGGAGTAATGAAAATAAATGTAAAAGGAAACGAAAGAGGTAAAACATGTTCTTTACTAATAAGAGATGGCAATTTCTATTAATACCTTTAGAAGAACCAGACTCATTTATCAGGAACGTATCCCTCTCTGGATCAGTATATACGTTTGTTGCAGTTTGAAAAAGATAAGATGGAGTCAATAGGTGTGTGCTATAGAACACATACATCCTCTTGAGCACAGTTTTCATGAAACTAGTTTCACAGTTCTTTGACTCCCAGCATGTCTGCAATATGAACTTGAACCAATTTCAGTTATAATTACTGTTATGGCTACTAACCATAATACAATCAGATGAATACAATCAGGGCCCAGGAAAGAGGGAGAGTGGGTATTCTTTACTAGCACCTTGCCCTGTGTTCTAAAAGTATTTTATTTGCCGGAGCTTTGAATGCAGTATAAGTTTCAGGTTAGTGGTGAATTGGGGTTTAATTATCGCTTGGATGTTTGTAAACTATCTTGATCCATGGGGGGAAGTGAGGTATAAATCAAAGCGACTCAACAGCCAATATCATTTTTTCCCCCAAATCTCTTGCCAGCCTCAAGTTGGGAGAATAGAAAGAAAATCAGAGTTCTAGGCTGAGATGAGATTTTCTTTTTTCCTGTCTGCTGGTCTATCTTCTGTTAAACTGAAGTGGCTGGGGATTGAACCTGTGACCTTCTGAAATCAAAGCAAAGCCATCTTTTTTTCTTTGCTTCAGAATGGATAGAACCCAGGCAGTAGTGGCATTGAAAAGGCTTTCCCATCAGAGTTTTGCCTGGGTAGGATTGCCAGCAATACATTACTTTTAATTCATTTGTTCCTGACACTGTTGAAAATATTGCTGAGGGGGGAAAAATCTCCCTACAGGTAGATGTTTGTAGATTGTTTCTGAAATTAGCAGTCTTTAACCTCTCTACCTGAAGAAGAAGCTGTGCCTCTTTGAATGCTAAGTGACAGCTACTCAATGTTTTAAAACCTTGGAAAATACAAGCACATGAATGTGGTGTTATTAAAAACCATCCTGACTATAATATGATAAAACGTACAAATGGGTGTACGATCTCAGGCTTAAAAAATATTGTATAATCAGACAAACTGGAGATTGGTGGTAATGTAGTCTTTCAGATGTGTGAATGGAAAATATACATAAAAATGAAATTACATCAATGTGTTTTTCTCTATTTCTAAATGCCTAAATATTTTTTTAAAAAAATATATATATAAAAAAACACTTCTGTGGAAAACAAAGACAAACAAGCATCACAGCTAACTGCTACCTTCAATCTTTTTCTTCTTCTTCTTAAAGTGTTGTAGAATAACTGTTCAATATTAAAGCAGGCACTTAACACATTTAGGATTGACTGGAAATGTTTGGGAAGGATAAAAGCTTAGCAAACTAATTCAGGAAAAATCATATTTATCACATCCAATTTCTGTGGCTTGACATTTTATGATTTACTTCTAAGCTGCTAAAAAGAGCTTAGGAAACCTCTTTCCTCACGGTTTGTCTGATTTTTCTCATGCACTGGTTAATCCCTCCTGGGCAAGGGGGAAAAAAAAGAACATTTTAACAATTAATATTGAAGTAAACACCGTGTGTTTTATGATGCCCAAGATTAGAAACAATGATGCAAGTACTAACCATGGTCAACCCTGTTTATCTTCTGAGCTCTGATGAGGTCAGGCTAGTTTGGACTATTGCCCCCTCAGACGGAAGAAAGAGTCAGACAACCAAGGTTGGATAAAATAAGGCCACTTTATTAACATATTAAAGTAGTGGCAAGGGCAAACATGAAACAGCGGCTCAGTCAAGGCCTGGTGTCGCTTTGACCCCATCCTTAACCGTATAAAGGGCAAGACACCAAGGCCCCGGGTTGGAGCCAACTGTAAGTCGCTTGCAAACCCAGCCGAGTCAATGATTAGGATGTGCCTTCAGGAGCCCTCAACCACCACCGCATGGCCAGCGCTGAGTCTCCATCATGGCCTTCCCCATAGGCAGTCTGCAAGCCCCATCCCTGGCCGCACGGCCACAGGGTTGATCCCGCAGACCCCTCTACCCACCCAGGGGTTATTGATTGCTGCTTACGTAGCCACTTAACTTTATTTAAACCTAATTATGCCCTAATAAAGTGACGAAATAACCCAAGGCACCATCCCAAACCAATTCCTCAATCCACTGGCAGCATTGCAGGGTAGGCAAAAAAGACCCTTTCTCAATAGCCAATCA
>NW_015163637.1:361801-400475 GCF_001447785.1 Gekko japonicus | reverse complement strand
AACAGGCTGCACTGACCTTTGAGAACTTACAGGTTGACATCACTTAAAAGAAGCCTCGACGTGTATAGGTCCTGATCCTTACAATGGCCCGGCACCAGCTCCCTGCCCGGGCCATCTCTGAGCAGACAGAGGCCCGGTCCCCCCGCTTTCTCCTCCCTCCCGAGAGCGTGTTGTTGAGGGGCGATGACACGCCCCACCAGTGTCTCCCTTCCCTGGTTCATCCAGCGGCTTGCGGTCCACCTGCACCATGGTCCGCCCCTCAGCTCCCTGAAGCTTTTCCCTTCACTTTTTCCCCTCAGGGACCTGACCCTCTCCCCTCCACTGTCTCCCTCCAGGTCCCCTCCCCTCAGTGCTGCTGTCCGCTCGTCCGTGTCCCCAGCTGGTGTGTGCCGTCTCCGGGGTGCCCACAGCGCCGCTGCTGGTCGCCTCCCTCCCTCCTGGCTTCCCGCCATCCCTCCCCGCATTCCTTCACCTCAGATTCCTCCTCCTGCCTCTGCTGTCATGGCCGGGCCAAGTGGAGGCAGGGAGCACACCGGCAGAGAGGAGCCCACATTGAGCTCGGCTGCGGCGCTCTCACTTCGTTTCCCTCATCCCCCTCCCTCTGGCCATTGTCCGGCTCTGTGCTGCACTCGCTCAGTCATCTGCCTGCAGGAGGGAGGCACGAGCAGGCCGCGGCCTGAGCCTGCCGAGGAAGAAGGCGACAGTGGTGGCACAGGTGCTCTTGCTTGATCGTCCGCCTGCAGGAGGGAGGCACAAGCAGGCCACGGCCGGAGCCTGCCGAGGAAGCAGGTGGTGTCAGCAGCACAGGCCAGGGTGGTTCGTGCCAGGGCCAGAGGGAGCGACCAGGCCACGGCGAGGCCAGCTGGGCCTGTCCTCTTGCCTCCCCGCCGGAGTGGCCGCTGGAGCATCCATCCCATCCAATGGCTCCCTGGAGACTTTGGGCAAGATGCTGGCCGGTGGGTCTGTGGGAGGGTCTGAGGCAACGCTGCAAAGCAAGCCATCCAATGGATACGGACCCGGGTGAGTGACATAGCAGGGAGCCAACTGATTTTGGCGCAAATCGAATCTTGCCACCCCAGAACACAATTATATATAAAGAGAGATATACATACACATACACACACACACGATTGGCCCAAGATCACCTCAGCAGCTTCATAGCTGAAACGAATTTGAACCTGAGTTTCCCCACTCCTGGTCTGATGCTCTAACCATGACACCAGACTGGAATCAAACACACAAATAATCAGTATTATCTGTTTTCAGATATGAGTGGTGCCAGCCAACAATGGTTTATGTGGAAGAAATGCATTAAAGGTTCACCCCCCAAAAATCAAGAAAATAAAAAATCCTAGACTCCCCCAGCACTTTTATTTTTATTTTGGACAGTGAATATAATTGCATTGTAAATTTGAGGGAACACTTTCTACAGATAATACTTTTGAAATATACCAAAGCTTCTCTTTTCTCAATTTCAACAGTTTAAAGACCCCAGTCTAGTCTTAAGGTTGAGAAGCAAAGTTATTCTTATTTTACTCTACAGCAAATTTAGGAGAAAATGCAAACTACCCATTTCAATGTGACATGGTTCTTTTTTAAAATATATATATATACCTAAACTCTTGCTGGAAAATCCACTATTAAGGGTAATGAGCTGTTTGAACTGGAGTAATTACTGAGTTCAAATTAGTGGGTTTGCCTTCCAAATGTATCTGCCTCATGACATTTTATCACATTCTACTGATCTACTGTGCGTTTTGCCAGTAAGTAATTCCTGACTACTAGATTTTTTAAAAGAAAAGAAGAAGAGAAGACAGACGTTTGTTTCAGGCTTTGGGATTCTCAAAATGCTCAAATACCAATCAATCAATCAACCATCTTTATATCTAATAGTGATGTCTGTGGGTATCTAAATCTGTGGATCAGGGCCACAATGACACAAAACAAATTTTCCTGTAAACTTGGGGGGCCTTCAAGGTTTGCCAAAAAACCTGAAATCTTTAAAAAACACATGGGATTTCAATTACCTACAAAATAAAAATCCCTCCTGTAACACTTCCTCCTTGTATTGTTGGTGATGGGGGGGATGGCCAGGAGCTGTTGTGGCCTAGGGGATGGCAGTGACAATGTGGGGGGAAAGAGGCTGCTATGGGCCTGATGGTGAGGCCAGGAGGGCACCTAGCCCAGCTGCCATGGCAACAATGGGGAAGCAGCTGTGAGCTGTGGTGGTCCCAGTGACAGTAGCAGAGGTGGTGGTGGTGGGAGAAGCTGCAGTGGGTAAGGATGGGAGGCTTGCCTGGCACGGCTGCATTGCTGATGATTGTGGTGGGGTCGCCAGGCAATAGCAGTACTGATGTTGGGGGTGGCAGGGAGATGCTGCAACCTAGCAGCATTGTCTTAGGTGGGGGACAGGAGTCATGGTGGGAGGGTTGCCAAGTCAATTTGTCTTACCGGTGGGGGAGCCGTCCGTTGAAGTGATGCGCGACATCGATCACGTTGAAGGCGTGGCCCCGATTGTCAGAGGGAAAACCATAGAGTTTTCCCTCCAACAATCGGGGCCACGCCCCCAACGTGATTGATGTTGTTGCGTCACCTCTGGTGATGCAGCCACGCTGCGCTTCGGGGGGCAGAGTTCCCCCTGGGGCCCGATTCTGTGGCGGTGGAAATCGGGCCTCCGAAGCGGGGGGTTAGCCGCCCCCCACCCCCACTTGGCAGCCCTACGTGGTGATCCCAGCAGTATTGCTGCCAATGTGGATGGCTGGAAGCCATAGTGAGCCCAGTAGCATTGCTGTTGGGGAGGAAGTAGGAACCGTGGTAGTCCCAGAAATTTTGCCATTGATCAGGGGGAGAAAGCCAAGAGGGGATGAATATTCCCTCACAAGTAACATGGGTTCCCACTTGTATCAGTAATAACACATAAGTATTTTTTTCCAAGCATTTACCTACATCACCTTGTTATAAACACTTGCAACAATTCTCTGAGGTGGGTTGGTATTATCCTCCCATATTGAAAGTGAGGACTGGAATGCTACGTGCTACAAGCTGCCATTTTGTGACTGGCTCCACCCAGTGAGTTGCCATTTTGTGACAGCTATTCCCCAAGACTCTTGGGGGAGGGGGAGGAAATTAGATAGTTCCCAGAAACATGAAGTCTGATGTCCCCTGTTGCCGTCATTACTCCTGCACCTCTAAAGGAACTACCTTCAGTTGAGACAGAGTAATGTTCATGTTAAGAATAGGTCAAAAATCAGCCATAGCTCACAAGACTCACAGTGCAGTCCTAAGCAGAATTCTGTTCTTCTAAATCCATTGAAGTTAATGATCTTAGAAGTATGGAATTCTGCTTAGAACTGTACTATTTAGGACCTGATACACACTGTGCTGCATTATGGAGATTTGTAGCTGTTATTCCTGTAGTTGTTATACCTGCCATTTGTAGTTGTTATTCTTGGCAACATGTAACACATCTGAGCAGTTGGTATGCCCTACCACACCTACCAAGTATTCCTGTATCAGTTACTTCTTCTTTTGAGAAGATGGACTGGCATATCTACATTGGAAAGACTGCAAAACATTCAGAGGCCTTTTGGGGATGACAAGAGGCAGCAGCATTATGGCTCCATGCAAGCACCATAGGAAACCTATGCAAGCACTATATATTAATGACATATGAAGCCTAGATAAAGGTTGTCCAAGAAACCACTGGGGGACTTCTCCTTGTGCAGAAACCCACGGACATTATGCCATGACACTGGAAAATGGAATTGGAAATCAATTCCCTTCAATGTGTAGTGTATGTTTATGAACTCCCAAACAACATAATGATTTCTCTCTGACCTTTGGAATGTCCCCCTTGCTATGTTCTTTGTAAGCTTCTTAGTGATAGCAGTTCTGATGGTGCATCTGCCCTGGGGCTACACAATATTAACCTTTATGCTCTTAATTTCACCATTTGAGCCTTTGGAAGGCTGTCAAGGTGAAGCCATAAAAAGGGGGGGGAATGGCCACAGCAAATGAACCCCTTGGCACAATTAATGTGTAGGCAAGGTCAAACAATCTTGGTGACATTGCTGGCCACGTTTGGAGCCAGGAACGTCTTGTTCAAAATGATGGCATCCACTGGAATGCCTCAGATGAAACCTGTGCATCAAATTTGAGTTCCAGTTCAATAATGCATAAATATTGTTTTAACACAAATATTGTTGTCTCATGGAGCTTATTAGCAGAAACACAGGCAAATAAAAATGGCACAAAAAAGACAGGCTAGATGACAGGGGAAACTCTATAGAGACTCAGCATTCAGTAAAGAAGGTGCCATCACTGAAAAAGTTCTGGCTGTGACACAAAGCGCATGGTAAAAGCACTGTGAGCCCATATGAGTGATAAGCAGTTTATTCTACATTAATATTTGCTTCCCCACTATGAAATCAGGGTGATCTTTCCTTGTTCACAGGATCCATGAATTAGTTGCATCATGTGAATAAATTTATTTATTTATTTGATTTTTATCCCACATTATCCCACAAACGGGCTCAGGGCAGCTCACAACACATGATAAAAAAATTAAAAATTCATTAAAAACACAAACTCATTTCCTCCCGTTAAATATTTCAGTACTTAAGTTAGAACCTGGCGGCAGCTCAATAATAGGGTTGCCAAGTATAGCTTACCTCCGCAGCGGGGGACTCCCGGGTAGATCCCGGAGCACGTGCGTGCTGCACGCACATCACCAGGAAGTGACGTTAAGACACTGGGCACGCTGGGGGCGGGGCCACGACGTATGGTCGTGGCCTGCCCCCAGCATGCCCGGCATCATAACGTCACTTCCTGGTGACGCGCACGCCGGGGTGGGGTTCCCCCCGGGGCCCAATTCCGCTGTGGCGGGACTCGGGACTCCAAAGCGGGGGTTTACCCACCCCCACTTGGCAGCCCTACTCAATAATGTCTAGCTATAATACATACTGCAACAATGCTGGGGGGGGGATATTTCCCTGGAGCCAAGTTGGAATAGGCAGTACAAATGAGGCCGGTTGAGCAGATTAAGCAGGGAAGGCCAATGCCCTGAGGACATCCACTGCCTCATCCAAAAGCCTGGTGGAACAGCTCCATTTTGCAGGCCCTGTGAAATTGTAATAAATCCTGCAGGGCCCTGATCATGTCCCACCAGGCAGGGGCCAGGGCTGAGAAGGCCCTGGCCCTGGTCGAGGCAAGGTGGACATCCTTCGAGCTGGGGACTACCAAGTAGTGCTGCTCAGAAGAGCAGTATTACTAACCTGGCATCCAGCGGGTGGCTCCCGGGTCCTTCCTGGGATCTTTTCCCCTGTGTGCAAAATTGGTGAGAGCTGTAGTGCTGTAGTGGTTAGGGGTGAGGATTCTAATCTGGGGGGGGCAGGGTTTGATTCCCCACTCCTCCATGCACAGCTGCTGGTGTGACCTTGGGTCAGTCGCAAGTTATTTCAGAGCTGTTCTCTCAAGAGCAGTTCTCTCAGAGCTCTCTCAGCTCCAGCTGCCTCACAGGGTGTCTGTTGTGGGGAGGGGAGGGGAAAGAAGATTGTGAGCCACTCTTGAGCTGCAATCACACACACTAAATAATCCACTTTCAATCCACTTTCAATGCAATTTTTAATTGGATTTTGCCAGTTCATTATTTAGTGTGTGTAACATCAGCCTGAGACTCCTTTAGGTAGTGAAGGGTGGGGTATAAATCCAATCTCTTCTTCCTCCTCCTCCTCCTCTTCCTCTCCTCCTCCTCAAAACAGAGGCTTCTCAAAATGTTCCAAGGACTGGTTCTCTGGTTCTGGTATACACTTGTGCCATGTACAAGCTCCCATCCCATATATACAATCTCATAAATCACAAAAGGGGAGGGAGGCTTGCATAGGCTGTAGCATTGTAATGGGCTCACAGTGCGGTTACCTTGATCGTGGAATTCTCGTATCTGTGTCTGTTTGAGTGGTGCTAACACTAATGAACTTTTAGGCTGCAGGGAAAGAAAATGAAGTAAAACATAATATAAGCAGTAGCTGACCCCTGGGGCAGCAACCACAAAGAAATCCAGAGTCTGAGCTACACCACTTCACATTCTTAATCATTCTCCATGTAAAAACTCCCTGCAAATTCGTCACTACCAAATCAGGGAGAAAGGTTCTTCTAGCCTAGCCTGTTGTGCTCATTCTTCACTCAGAGGGAATTATTCATGTGAGGGAACTTGGAACAATGAAATCTCTCCCCTGCAGTGTGCAGTGGCACAGCCTACTGTACCACATCAGCCCTCTGTCTCCTCATCACCAACTCATTCTGTTGCATATCTAGACCAGGTCCGAATGTAATTTGGGCAACTGCCTGCCCTCCTACCCCCTTGGGTACTGAGGATGACGGTACACCAGCCTGAGACCTACTGCAATGGTTTTTAAGGCCAAACTAGATGCAATGGTGTCCATGGGTCTATCTGGTGGATGCTGCCACCACTTAAAAACAATTTAAAAATTCTGTGAGGGCTGCAGGAGGAGGGTGTGGCCATTTTGGTGCTTGAAAATGCAGGAGGGACAAGAAAGCCTTGTCGGATTGACAGGTCCTACCTGGCATCCAACGAGTGGCTCCCAGATCCCTCCTGGGATCTTTTGCCCTGTGAGCAAAACACATGTGGCACAATGACATCACCCAGAAGTAACATCACCATGTCACTGACTTCGGGGGTGATGCTCTAGTTTTGGGGCAAAACTATGGGGGTGGGTGGGTTTTGCTTTCGAAACCTCAGCATTTGCCCGAAAACTAGAGTATCACTCCCTGACATCAGCAACATGGTGATGTCACTTCCAGGTGATGTCATCACATTGGGAGTGTCACCCAATGATGTTGCTGTGCAAGGGTGGGGCTCCCCCCCCCCAGCCACCTGGCCAGCAGTGACCCAAAGCCCTGAAAAGCAGGGAGACCCCCACTGGGACCTGGGTCTGGAAACCCTAAGAGCACCTCAGCCCACCATGCTGGCATCTTTAATTGCTTTAAAATGGCAGTGGCCACAACTGAGATGCATGGATGCAACCACATCTAGTTTAGCCTTTATGTGCACTGAAGGATAACTTCCAAGTTTTATTTATTTTAAAAAAACAACATCTATATCCCATATTATCTCCTCAGGCCCAAGGTGGCTAACAGAGCAACAACAAGTTGCAAGAACACAAAAGATAACAATCCTATTACTTTTTAAAATGCACATATTACAAATATAAGTACTTATTTAAAAGTACACCAAATTAAAAAGCGGGGGGGGGACCTCACAGAGAATTAAAATCACACACAATTTAAACCACACCGGTGGTGTTTAAGGCATTATGAGACTACTTATAAGTATGCTAGTCATCTTCTTTTTGCATTCTTTTATTTTTTGTTGGTATTTATAGTTGGTTTCCCCCCTGGTGTTCAGTTATCTTTGCTGATTTCTTTTTAGTGTGTCAGAAAACTGCTTGAAAGCCGTGACTGAAAGGAGAGTGAGTTAGATCTTTTAAGTGCTTAAAACAATTAACATCTTGATATAAATTTGGCCTGTGAATTTGTGCTGCGTGAGCCCCTGTACCTGTTATAGGATTGTCTTATATTAAAAGGAAGGTCTCGATTTGGCTACCTGTGTTAACAGCAGAAAGCTTGTCATGTATAGCTTTCAGCAGCGTAATTTAGGAACAAGCACACCTGGGTGATAAAGTTTTAAATAAGAACATTTACTCTGACAGAGGAAGAGAGAACGAAACAAAGACACTGCCCCTTGTGTCCTGTATAATGAGTCACTATTCTCATTTTTCACTTGAAATCAATCGTTATGGTGCTACAGCAAACACTGCCCCATCTATACATATATATCATTTTTCTAAAGGATGCTCTAGAGAGGACATAGATCAATATGAATTCATTTTTCCTAGTAATGGAAAATATTTGAAGTGTTCAGTTATCAGAAATCATACAGAACTTCAGGGGACGGTGTGCTCATGCTGCTCCCAAAGTCCAGGACATATGTAAACTTCTGGCTTTGCGTCTGTAGTTGACTGGCTCAATAAACCACAGCAGATTCATGGTACGGTTGGAGGTTTGTTCGGGATATTGATGCAGAGGCCAAATTTGATAGCAGCTTTGCTTTTCTTCCTCGGGGGGGACAGTGTTGCAGGGAACCTGCCAGAATCTATTCTGTTGTTGAGCTGGGAAGCTTCAGGGATGGTTGTCGACTGCTCGGTGTATGTGTGTGATCAGCCTTCAGAGACATGGTATGTTGATATGTGATGAGAAGTTAAGGCTGCTGGCCATCTTCCTCCTGCTGCTGTCACCGATATGGCTTTAATTTTACATGCCATGATGGTGACAGTCATGTAACTTTCCAGCTATTCCCTAAGTCTTAAAGGGGAATAAGGAGGAGAGGAACAAATCATGGTTTGTGTTGCTAAGCAGCCACACGTGTCCTACTACTTCCTGTCAATCTGGAAGTCCCTCCAATTTCTCCCTGGTATGCTTCCTAGCTTTATAGTCATGACAAAAAGCATGTTTGCCACAATTTTTAAATGATGGCAGCATTAACATAACTTTTTTTAAAATGGAGAATATGGAATCTTACGGTTGTGTATCATAATTTTGGTCATAGTGTGCACTGGTTCTATGTATTCCTCTTCTGTGTGTGTGTTTAGTGTGTCATATTCCATGACACATAGAAGAAGGAGAGAGAGAGGGAGAGAGGGAGAGAGGGAGAGAGAGAGAGTCCTTAGAACTGGGAATGTGACAGCACAGATGCAGAAGAGTGTTACCTTCAAACTTTAATGCAAGAGTCTTTATGAACTACAGCAGAACTTTATTTGGTGTAACTAGTCAGAAAAGGGCTGACATGATGAATACTTTGTAAAGAATACCAATATATTCAGCAAGGCATGTCTTTGGCAGAGGAAGGAGAAATGGATATGCTTGATGGGCATCTGAGGTTCCGGAGAAGCCTGGACTATTTACTCCCTTCACTTTTCACATTATTAACAAACTTTTTTTTTTAAAACACCAATTAACATCCATGAAGCTTCCTTATACTGAATCAGACCGTTGGCCTGAGGTCTTGCACATTTCTTACTACTGGATCCTTTCAACTGTAGTTGCTGGGGATTGAACCTGAGACCTTTTACATGCCAAGCAGATGCTCTACCACTGAGCCAAGGCAGAATGTTTGCATGATTCCAGTTCTGGAAATCTGCACATTGTTCTTGAGGAACTGCATACTTTTCCACCTGCAATTGTCTGGCTTTATGTCTGATTGCACTTTTTAAAAAAAGCCCTGGATGGAACCATAGCCAGATAGCCTTTTCTTAAGATCCCAGTGATCTGCAGGTGGCGATCCTCCAGAGGGCTGTCAGTGGTTCGTGTAGACCAGCTCTTAACATTATTTTGCAACACCTTTCTTTCCATCGACATCTATAAAAGTATGGCCCCGGTCACATGGGCCAGATATCGCGGGGGGGGGGAGGCGTGGCTAATTGCCCCGGAGGAAACTAACACGTGGCACACGTCCTGGTCGAGGTCCCGTGGTTCGGGGGAAATGCCGATCAAACGGGTATCTTGCAGTGTGGCACAGAAGCCACGCCACGCAATTGCACTAGCAATCGCTCTTTGTGCACATGCGTTGTTGGGCACTGTTGCGCAACCTGCGGAGACGAACAGTGCTGGGTGCCGGATGCCATGTAAGTCCACCAGGAACATGATCAGATGCCAGCCCTTAACCCGCGGTTTCCGGAAACTAGTACCTCGTAGGTACTAGTTTTTAACTCCGCACCTTCGGCGGGGAGCCACGGATTTGCTATGGGAGAATTGCACTTCCCAGATGTTGGGATGAGATCACGCCCAGAAAATCCACGGGACTCCCATGCCTCTCCCGCTGCAACTTTGCCATGTGACTGGGGCCTATGAATACTTTCCCCATGCCACTTTTTATGTCTCGTCCAGCATCACTGTCTTCTTTTGAATCAGCATCAAAATAAACAATTGTGGGGGGACGGACCCTCTGTAGAGCCATAAAATAATAGTGAACATGATCCCCCCCCCATGTTTTTTACTATGAGTTAACTCACTGGTATCCAATTTTTGGATGTTCATTTATCTCCTATCTTTTCCTGTCAAAATAAGATCAATAGCACTACCTATTTATCTTTGATTATATAACTTGTGTGCATTGTCATGTCAGTGCCTATGCCTGATGCCAGATGCATAGGATTGGTTCCAGCCTACTTTCTCTCTCTCAAGTTTGTGCAACTCCCCTCCTTACAACAGCCCTTCCCTTATCCCACATGACTTTGCAGGTGCTTTTGGGATGGTCAGAGAGGATCGCTGTTTTCATTTGCAGAAAAACTGGTTACATTCAACCCGTATTATTATAATGTATTAGATGCATTGTAAATGTTTTTGATACACTATTAAGGGAAACATTATGGAAGATGAGAACTTTATCAAAGATTGTGTGTGTGTGTGTGTGTGTGTGATCCAGCTTCTTATTTTCAGTGGAAGCAATTGTAATGAATATCCAAACTGAATTTCATTTCTAATTGTAATAACCCAGCAGTCATGAACTTCCCTTACTGCAAATTACAAATTTATTATGTGTGATTTAAAAAAAAAATCTATTTCACACACCTGTATTCTCCTCACCTATAGCACCACTTAAAATATAAAGATATGTTTATGAAATGACAATATATCAGATTCAAATCAGTGAAGTTGAAAATTGACTTGGATGTACCTCAATTGGGATGCCTCATGGCAGAGGAGGCTACTTATCAAAGCCTAAACTCTATTAACAACTCGAATATCGTATGGAAATTTCATCTCTGAAACAGGCGGCTCCGCTGAAGGAACTGGTTTCAGCTTCATTTGGAGAATGTTGCATTTGTGTTGATGGTGGCTGAGGAGAGTGGCATCTATGGATTGTGATGAAGAGAAGAGGGTGAGTGATAACTTGAACCCTTTGAGTTTGTTCTGCTCACAATAGGCAAAGGCAGACAGAAGGCAGCAAGTCTCTTCTTGCCCACTGTAGATCTGACAGCAAGGGACTTCAGAGTGGGTGTCCAGTAATGGTTAGAGTGCCAGATGGGAACAGGGAAACCCTAAGGCTCAGTTCCCTGCTCAGTCCTGATGTTCACTTTAGACCAAATCACTTTAGGCTCTTGTGAATATAAAAGGGGGGGTAGGGAGAGATGAGCTTCTTGGAAGAAGGGTGGGATAAAAATGATGAGATGGATCAATCCTGAAAGCCTCAACATTGGTTCTCTGTAACAAATCTAGTCCTGAACTGGATGGCCCAAGCTAGCCTGATGCTGTCAAATCTCAGAAACTAAGGAGGGTCAGCTCTGGTTCATACTTGGATGGGAGACCACCACGGAAGATGAGGGTTGTTACACAGAGGCATGCAATGGCAACCCACTTCTGTTAATCTCGCATGTTCATACATGCAGTTTGGGGGAAACAACGGCAGTGCATACCTGTTCAGTAAGCTGTGTCAAACAGAACTGACTTGGTGATCGGTTCGTATCTGCTTATCTAGAATTTTTGCTCACAAGACTCCACAGCTTAGAGGGAACATTGGAGACCACCACGGAAGATGAGGGTTGTTACACAGAGGCATGCAATGGCAACCCACTTCTGTTAATCTCTTGGGAGCATGTTCATACCTGCAGTTTTGGGGAAACAGCAGAAACAACGGCAGTGCATACCTGTTCAGTAAGCTGTGTCAAACAGAACTGACTTGGTGATCGGTTCGTATCTGCTTATCACAGTCGAACAAGTCAGACTGTCAAATATATTCAATGAGAACTTTATGGCATCTCTACCAGTGATAAAACATTAGAATGGGATATTTTGTATCTGGGTGCCAACAACATATGCTTAGCAAGAGTCAGCATACATAAATCCCCACTTTTCTAGGAACAATATAGCAAAGCAATAATCAAGAAAGGATTGGTTCCCCATTCCTTTGCCAAGAAAAACAGCAATTTCTATTCATGTTCTCTGTTCTGTATAGACACAAGGCACAAAAGTTTTATGTTTGGGTATCCATACCTGAGTACAAAATGTCAAGTGAGAAGCATCAAGTATTCCATGATAATGATTCCTCAGTTTCCATGATAACTGGGCACTGTAGGAAAGCAAGTGTGGCTGTTCATGGAACTCTCTGTGTGCAAATAATTCTCTGCATCATCTTTTGAACAAAATGATTTATCATAATTATGGCATGACATTCACTGGTTTCATTCTCTCTCAAGCTATAAATTCTCATTTGAACATGACCCTGTGGTTGGAAATGGGAAGGCAGGACAAAAAAAAAAAAAAAGGGGGGGGGAGAGAAGAACTGTAGTTATGCTAGTGCATAAATACGTAATTCCCAGTCAAATCAATATGCCCCAGTCTAGGAGCTCTGAAATGTTTGCAGAGACTTTGATGTATTCATAGATGCAAGGAGAATGTCTGATGGGTTTCAATGTCAGGATCAGTCAGAAAGGGAGTGTCTTTCAAGTTCATACCAGAACCATGTACATTTTGGTACATTGGCTCTGATTTGATTGTATCTTCTGGATCAAAATAGGAAGGCTTACAACAGTAATATTATTCAGGGCATATATACCTGATCATGACACAAGACGATACTCTATGAGGCCTCACCAATATTCTCAGGCCTTGCGTCAGTTGATTGTAACTATAAAACACTTTTTTGGTCCTTCATTGATTAACTTATTGTCTTATTAGTGTGTCATTGCACTTATATGTACAAATATTGCTTGACCACTGAAGAAGGCCACTTTGGCTGAAACACGTTTGTGTATACTGTAAACTTTTATTCTGTATTGAGTCTACAATCGGGCCTATGATTGTTTTCAACTAATTGATATGAAATTCACGTATTTATGATAATATTTTAAGTATCACGATGGGTTTTTTTAGTTGTAGAAAAAAGCAAGAGTCCAGTATAGGGTTGCCAACCCCCCCAGTTTGCCAGGGGTCCCCTGTTCTGGGGGGGGGGGTTCTCCCTCCCCCAGCCACATGGCCGGCGGGGGAAGCCCCACCCCCACCCCCACCCACAGCACCCACAGCCACCCATCTCTCTCCCTTTAAGTGTGTGGAACCCGTGTTTCCTCCCAAGCCTGATCTCCGCAAGCTTGCAGGGAAATGCTAGCTTCGTGCTCTTAAAAAGGAAACACGGCTGCTCTTAAAGGGGAAACGCCGGCTCCTGCATTTAAAAGGGAAATGCCGGCTCCTTTAAGTGCAGGGAACCCGCAAGGGCGGGTGGGGTGGTGGTGGACATCCCCAACATGACATCATCACGTCGGGGATGCCCTGACCCCTCCAGGAACGCCCCCAAATTCCCCTGCTGGGGGTGGAAGATGGACTTGGCAACCCTAGTCCAGTAGCACCTTAAAGACTAACAAAATACATGGCAGGGTACGAGCTTTCGTGAGTCACTGCTCACTTCTTTACATTATATGTAACTAACCTTTCAGGTCCTTGATTCATTTGATTGGGTTAGGTCTCCCCCCACCTTTTTTTTTCTCTTTCTCTAGATCGAATCAAGCCTGAACTCTCTCTAGAAGCTGAAACGACTAATCTGAGGCTATTGTACTTTCGCCACATCATGAGAAAACAAGAGTCACTGGAAAAGACAGTATTGCTAGGAAAGGTTGAAGGCAGCAGGAAAAGAGGACGACCCAAAAGGAGATGGATGGACTTAGTCAAAAGAAGCCACCACACTCAGTTTGCAAGACCTGAGCAAGGCTGACCAGGATAAGATGTTTCGGAGGTCATTAATTCACAGGTTTGCCATAAATCAGAAACAACTTGATGGCACTTAACACACACAAATACACACACAGTTCTATTTCTGTGAATGAGGAGGCTCACTTTGCTAAGAGTTCCAAAAGCTGGTTTGTTTGTTTGTTTTACCCAGGTTGAAATCACCGTTATTATTATTGTTGTTCTTCTTGTTGTTGTTGCTATTATTATTGGATTTATTCCCACTATCCCTGCAAGCGGTCACAGGACAGGTCATAACAGTTAAAATACAAATAAATCCAAATAAAAGTACAAATTCATACAAAGTTGAAATTCCTAAAAACAGCAGCAAATGGCAGAAAATTTCAGTTTCCTGTATCCACGGGTGCCTCTGGCACTGGGCATATGCTCACAAAGATAAGGATCCTCTCAGCAGATGCCATGGCAGTCTCTAGAAAGGCCAAAAAAACAGCAAATAACAACTGCGTACTGCACAAACCCGCACCAAAGTTAACAAAAAGAGACTTCAACACAAAGGTAATTCAACACATGTAATCCATCATCGGAAAATACAAAAGTCCACAATATCCCAAAGGGAAAGAACAAAGTCCAGAATAGAAATTTCTCAAAGGGAAACAATGAAGTCTGGAATAGATCTCAACACTTTTCCTAGGTATTGTTCAGTGTTTCGGACTTCTGGTCCTTCCTCAGGAACAAAAAGCCACTATAGGAAGTCTCATTGCAATTTCTTACATAATACCAACCTTGGTAGGTGCTTTCTAAAGCTTAGGAGACCTGGCCCATATAGAAACTGAATAAAGTTTGCCTGTTAAGAAATGCCTAGGAAAAGTGTTGATATCTATTCCAGACTTCATTGTTTCCCTTTTGGCCATTGTTTACTGTGGACTGTATTATTGTTGTTGTTGTAGTCTCTAGAAAGGGCAGTTCATGGGCAGTATCTGCAGGGGAGGCCAAGGTATTTAGATGTCTGCTGCCTCAGCCAAAGGCCTGGTGGAACAGCTCTGTTTTACAGGCCCTCGTGGAATTGCATTAAATCCCTCAGGGCCCTGATCTCCAGTGGTGGGAGCAGAGGTCATTTTTTTGGGGGGGGGAACGCGGGGGATCGCAGTTCCCCCGGGTGAGGTGCAGGGGGGTGGGGAACATGACGAAGCCCCACCCCCTGCTTCCGGCCGCCCCGCTTCCGGCCCTCATTCAGCCAGGAGGAGGCAGGAAAAGAGGGAGGGTAAGTTGCTTCCTCCCTGCCTCTCCCCACCCCTGCCTGCCTGGGGCCAGGGAGGGCCTTCGCGGGGCTTCCTTGCACTCCCGCCGGCCTTGCAGGTCCACCACCGGGCCCCTGGTGTCAGGGGGTGTGGCATATGCTAATGAGTTATGCTAATGAGTTCCCCTAGCTCTTTTTCTACGAAATGACCCCTGGGTGGGAGCATACTCCACCAGGCCAGAGCCAGAGCCAGGGCGGAGAATGCCATGGCCCTGGTCTTTCGGGCCAGGGACTACCAGCAGATGTTGCTCTCAGATTCCTGCAGATGTTGCTGGCAGTGAATCCCACAGATTCATGGTTTTGTCTTGTGCAGCTGTAGTTCCCCTTCTGTTCAGAGGGGGAAAAGGAATCTGCTTCACAAGGACATTCTGCAGCTCATACTGTAAAGAATGTTGCACATTAGAGAAGTGCTACATAAAAGATTGATATTAATGATGCAGCCTTCAAGGCAAATAGGAATTCATTTGTGAAATCCAAGTTGCTAAGTGCAAAGCATCCCTGTGCTAATTTACAGAAGTACTCCAGTGCTAATTTATAAAAGTGTAACAACTCTCTGTGAAATCTAACGTTCGAAATTCTTTCACTCTACCTAACTTTTAGAATGATAGAAAGAAAACGGGGGTAAGGAATAAAACACCGGAAGCAAAGAAGAAGTGTGTGGGGAAGCTCAACTTCTACCACTCTAAATGCTCCCTTTTGGTAAGAACCACCCTCCAAAACACATTTTGTACATGGCTAAATAAACTTGGCTCTCTCTGCCACATTCAGCGCTCAAAATTTCTGTACATCCCTGTAAGCAATAGATAGTGCTCACAGTAAATTGCTAAATTACATTAAAAAAAACAACCAAAAAACTTTTTTAGTACTAGAAGGGCAATTTCCAATAGATATTGCCAAGGTACGTTATGTACTCTCAGTTAACGTACCCTTTTCAATATGATACTCTCCACTGTTGCAAAGTTAAGCCTTGGGTTCCCAACATGCCATTTATAGAAATGGATATCAGTACAGTTTCACACTATTCCAATAGGAATGTAAAGTTCAATGGGTCTCAGAGATTCTGTTCTGTATTTGTTCCATGTTTTGGTGTATTGGCATTCATTTGATGATTCACTGTAAAATTCTGTGGCTTGGAACCCACTGTATATCTTCACAGTTAAAAGGAACTTCCATCACTGGAGTGGGATTTCATTGCCACCCCCCCACACACACACACACACTACAGGTCATAATGTTAACATAATGTTAAATGGTGACACTACCTGGCTAGCTGGGGAACCAGAGTCCACAACTATTTTGTCAGGTGTTCCCTTGACAGGGCTCGCTTGGTCCAGGTCACTCAGGAGGATACCCCACATTCCTGGTGGATGTACCCTTAGTCCTCGCAGTGGTGGAGGACTTTCATGATGAGGATCTGGGAGATCAAGCAGTGGTTGGAGAACTTTAGGATGTTGAGGGTCAATTTCTTCTGCTTGGTCGATGTGTTGAGAGTGAGATTAGAGCAACAAGGGATGGAGATAAAGGAAATAACTCTGTGGTGGCTGGCCAACACAATCTGCTACAGGGTTGTCAGCAATCAATTTGTCCTTGCCAGGTCAACAAATTGCTGGCATCGTTGTAGAGGTCTGCCTGGCCATGAAGATGTACTTGGATGGGTGACCAGGCTGGGATGAGGAGGCAGGCGATAGGAAGCCACCTCTCTGATAAATGTCCCAGCCCAAGCACTCACACTGGGACCCTGGATTGGCAGCAGGCACTCTTCAACAGGGTGTACAGCCGGGCCAGAAATGTGAATAAGTGTACCTACCAAACTTTTTTAATTTTTTTTTTTACTTATGAAACAGAAAATGGAGTGCTGTGTTGCCTGCCTCCCGTTTTTCTTTTCATAGCGAGCAATGTTTGGTGTACTGGTCCCTGAAGGCAGCTGTCACTTCATAATTTGTGGCTCGGCCCCACCTGTGGCTGCTAGAAGTCACCTGCCAGGCAGAGCACACATACAACAGGAGAACTCACAGGAATGGCACAACCAACCTATAATGGTGCATTTGCTGGTCCAGTGTGTGGCTGACACTGCTTGCCAAGGGTTAAGTGACAATGGAAAGACTCCCTCTGCCTGTTGGGGGGGTGTATCACATTTTCATTGCTCAGGATGTAGTCAGCGCTAATTGGTCCACCTTTCTGTTGGCCAAGTGATGAATGGCTTCACTCTGCTGGCTTTTCCTACACCGCACTGGTGCCATGGATGGGTGCCACATCCCAATAAGGGCACTAGTAGGGCAAGCAAAAGACTTCATAAACCACAAGAACTTTAAAAAAAAACCAGCAGAGAGGGGGGTTTGTGTTTAATTTCTCACTCAAAAGAGAGAGAGGGCTCCCGATACAAATATGGTGTTTCGGTGCATGACCGCACATGCGGAGCTTCATAGCCATGATGCAAATATGCATTTATCCGTGCCTTGCTAACTGCCTGAAAAAAGGGCACGAAAATGGAAGGGACCATTCAGACCACCCTAACAGCTTGAGAGTGCAATGGATTGATCAGACATCTGGAAATGTGGGGTGAAACCACCGACATCCATAAGGACCAGATGTTCCTTGGTGTCAAATAATTTTGATTCAAAGACCAGTGAGGATGAGTTGCTGATGACTGGGGAATGGGAGATGGATGTTGCTGTCTGGACGTACATTTTAAATCCTGAAGGGGACAGCAATGACACCAAATAGCTCATCTGATTGCAGCCATAAATAAGTCCTTGGGCAGATGCTGATTTGTAGAAATGTATGGAAATGCTTGTACCTTGGCAGTATACACTGTGTGACTTTTCATCTCCATTTTCTCAGCTGAAATCCAGCTCCTCTGGACGGTTGTGAAAATTGTCTTCCGGTGGGTCTCTGACTGCCTAAAGGACACGAATTGATGTCACACTCTATTTTTTAGTGGATTAAAGCCCCTGTCCTTAAGCCTCTATCAACATTCAGAAAGGAGTTATCTACTCCAGAGGCCAAGAACCTGGCGTTAAATGTCAGATGCCTTTTAACCTCCAGAAAGGTGTTTGAAGTGTTCTCTAAGTCTGTTCTGATTTTCTTGTGCTACAGACGCAATTCTAAGCAGAATGTTTCTATTTTCTATTTTTAGTCTGTCAGCTATTGTGGCACTCTCTTTCTTTTCGGCTACTCCCTGTCAGACTACTTCAAGGTTTCTTTTGTTGTGCAAGGCCCTGCACTATAAAATAGAGAAACTAGAAACACTGTCTCAAGGAGGTTCTCCATCATTTTTTTTTTTTTGCATTTAAAAAGGACAAGTTAAGGTGTATTGCTCACTTTTAAAACGAAACAAGTAAGAAAACACTTTGTATTCCTATCCACAACTGCTTTTTTGGAATTGTGTCACGCACTTTGGAAGATGCATGCACAAAGGGCTTCCACAACCACTTTAGTTGAGAGTCTGCCCTGTGTACATTTATGCAATAGTGTGGCAAGACATCTGCATAAAACTTTGGAAGCCGCAGTGAGAGAAAATACTGATGACACCCAATGACTACCTATTTTTCCTTACCACTCTTCACCTCTCGCTCTAATGAGATTCTTTAACAGATATTTGGAAACACTGATGGAATGGAACAGGTCTGCTAAGTCAAAACTGTAAGCTTGTATTCTACAAGGGATGCTGCCTTGTATATAGTAAGCCACCTTAAGTTCTACAAGGGAGAAAGGTAGCTAATAATTCATCATCATCATCATCATGAATAATAATAACTGTATACAGATGTTGATGATGGGTAGGAAACTTGATCTAGTATTGGGTATTTTTTTCTTTTCATTTTGTTGATGAGGTCATACTGCCTCTGCTGTCTTTGAAGTGGCTTCTTGTTGTTGTTTGGGAGTGTTCCTGAACCACCTTTCCTGCTTCATGTTTTTTAGTGGTTTCACTTCAAGTTGCCGTATACCAAATCAGACCCTTGGTCCACCAAAGTCAGTATTGTCTTCTCAGACTAGCAGCAGCTCTCCATGGTCACAGGTAGGGGTCTTTCATATCATCTACTATTTGTTCCTTTTAACCAGAGAATGCAGGGGATTGATCCTGGGACCTTCTGCATGCCAAGCAGGTGCTCTATTTATTTTATTGATTGATTGATTTGATTTTTACCCCACCCTCCCCGCCCTCTACCACTGAGCCATGGCCTCTCCTAATTTGGCTGGGACGGTCAGGAGTACATTTTACCAGCTGTGCCTGATTTACCAGTGGAGACTTTTAGAAAGAGAACCTGGTTAATGTGACACATGGCATCACCTTGGTGATCAATATACAGGGCCTATGGTGTGTGGTGTATGTGATGCTGTTTTAAAAATGTGTTTGGGAACTGCAGTTTGTCCCAAATGCCACTGAACAGCCCTGGATGTGGATTGGTCAGAGTGCCAATATTATGTTCATTTTGAAACACTGCCTGCCTGTCCTCAGGCACAACAAGATTATTATTTTTTTAGAAGATGGCTGGGCCAATCCTGATGAACTGCAGTTTGTCCCAAATGCCACTGACCATCCCTGGATGTGGATTGGTCAGAGTGCCAATATTACGTTCATTTGGAAACACTGCCTGCTTGTCTTCAGGCACAACAAGATTATTATTACTTTTAGAAGATGGCTGGGCCAATCCTGATTCCAGCTGCCCTCTAGAGTCCACCTTCACTTCTCCTCTCCTGGGCAAGTCCTCAGGGAGAAATGAAGGCTCTTAGGATTTGTGTATTTGTGGTGTTAGGAGCTTCCCTCACTTTGGAACTCTAGGGAGATGAACCAGTTTGGTGTAGTGGTTAAGTGCGTGGACTCTAATCTGGGAGAACCGGGTTTTATTCTCCACTCCTCCACTTGCAGCTGCTGGATGACCTAGGGCAAGCCATAGTTCTGGCACAGCTGTTCTTGAAAAAGAGCAGTTTCTGTCAGAGCTCTCTCAGCCCCACCTACCTCACATGTCTTCTTCGTCGTCTTCTTCGTCGTCTTCTTCGTCGTCTTCTTCGTCGTCTTCTTCGTCGTCTTCTTCGTCGTCTTCTTCGTCTTCTTCTTCGTCTTCTTCTTCGTCTTCTTCTCCTCCTCCTCTCATTACCAAGCTTCCAAGCACTACAAAAACTTTCCTTTGTCAGAATGCTTTTGGATTGTAAAGTTCTGAAAAAGTATGACACCTTTATGTTTTAATTTATCCACACAAATACAAAAATGCCAACACATTGGAGATCTGCTTGACATTTCTACGTAGGTGGATGTCATGGCTTTTAAAAGATCATTATAACACGGTTTTATGGTGTATTTTTATGCTGATGTGGGACTCTTCCTTGGACTAAATAGTACACTGAAAAATGAATATAGATATACAAGGGGGAGGACAGAATAAATCTGGAAGACTAGATGAAGAGAGATTGGATTTATACCCCACCATTCACTGGGAGTCTCAGAGCAGCTTGCAAACTCCATTCCCTTCCCCTCCCCACAACAGACACCCTGTGGGGGAGATCTGACAGAAACTGCTCTTTTCAAGAACACCTCTGAGAGAACTATGGCTTGCCCAAGGTCATCCAGCAGGTACAAGTGGAGGAGTGGGGAATCAAACCTGGTTCTCCCAGATTAGAGTCCGCACACTTAACCACTAAACCAAAATGGCTTACTGTAATATAGAAATGTTAACAAAAAGCCAATATGTGCCATGTTCTTCCCCCCTGCCACTGCCTCCTTTGACTGACATTTAAACCAGTTTAATGATTTTTATGGAATATGATTTGTTCTATAGCAATCAGGGAGAAGTACTCCCCTAATCCCTATTCTGTATGCACCCCAAACCTCTGACAATTTCAGCAGTTACAGGGTCTGATTCCTGCTCCCTGCTCAAAAAGGTAGCAGGTGTTCAATCAAAATTGTTAATGTATTTGCAGTGGATCTCATATACTTTAAAAGCAGGTAATTAGAATTATCCACAGATACTTTGAAGCCATGAATAATTCATTTCCTGCACATCAATAAAATAATTATTGCATATTATCATTCTTAGCTTTGTACTTCAATAAAAAATCACTCACGTCATGTTACTGTCAAAGTAATGTGCCCCTTTATTTTTTTATATTAATAAAAATCACTAACAGAATGAAGGTAAGAGTAATAAGATTTTACTTTACCCCTTTTTAAGCATTTCTGCTGCACTCCCTAAGAGAAGCTTGGATTTAGAATTCTAACTAATCACAAAGAGGCATTCTCACCCTCTGTGTTGTGAATACTCCTGCCTCTTCTACTCACCAAAAAACTTCAGCTTACTTCCCTACAGATTTTCAAACCATTTTTGAACATTTAGATGGCTTTCATACACATTGGATAACATACTTTCAATGTACATTAGCAATCGTTTGCAAGCAGATTTTCCTGTTTCACACAGGAATATCCAGTTGTAATGCACTGAAAGTGCATTATCCAACTGTGTGAAAACTGCCTTCTTCTTTTTTAAGTGCTTATTCTTTTTTTACAGTGCCTTTTTAAAAGTCTCTCCCTGCAGAAACTAGCCTGATGCTAAGTCTGTACTCTTGTAAGTGCCATGGCCATTTTAATGATAAGAGAAGACAAGATGAAAACAGCCATACACATTGTGCTGGACAATGATAAGTCAGAGTGACACCATGGCTCAGTGTTAGCGTATTTGCATGGCTTGGAGAAGAACTAGGGTTTCCAAGATGCGGGCCACATGCCAGATCTCCACTGGGAGATTGGGCGGGCAGGAGCCTCCAGCTCCCTGCACTTAAAGGGACTCCTTTAAGTGCTGGGAGCTGGTGTTTCCCCACGTGCCCGATCTACAAGCGGAAATCGAGTGTGTGAAGGCTTACAGCTCCCTGCACTTAAAGGGGCCCCTTTAAGTGCAGTGAGCTGGCGTTTCCCCACGCGCCCATGGGGTGGGCAGGGGGCAGACATCCCCCAAAAGACATCATCACATCAGGGATGCCCCACGCACTCTGGGAATACCCTCCAAAGTACCCCGCTGGGGGCAAAGATGGACTTGGCAACCCTAAGAAGAACACAGGTTCAGTCCCTGACATCTCCAGTTAAAAAGATCAAGTAGGATGTGATGTGAGTAAGCAAGACTGACTTCATGGTCCAGTGGTCTGATTCAGTGTAGGGCAGCTTCATGTGTTCATGTATTCAGGGGACAAAAAGTGAGCAGCTAGTCCCATCACTAACACTGTAGTGTCCTTAGCAAGAAATAGCCATCATCTCTTGCTTTTATCGCCCCTGGGTTGCAGCAACATGAAACCTGGCTCTTCTTTGCCTCTCAGAAAAATCTACTATAAGCTGGCCTGAGAAGGGCTTCACATCATGATTGAACAATTTGCTTAGAACCCGCTCTCCCCCCCACACACACACACTATTTTGCAGCACACTGTCATGTGTCATTGGCTTGGTCTAGGGTTGCCAAGCCACCGGTGGGATCAGAGAATCCCCCACTCGCATGTCCTGTTGCCTGCTACCACTAGAACCTGTGGTGAGAGAAAAAGAAACATAAGGTCTCATCTACTTACAGACAGTTCTTACCATAGAGTTCCTGGTGATTCCTAGAACTACCTGGAAGTGAAAAGGATACTTCTAGGAATTGTCACAAACTCTGTGGTAAGAATGTCCAGTAAGTAGATGAGACCTGGTCTTTTTTTTTCTCCTGGGACCATGCCCACCCCCACAGATCTCCTGCCAGTTGCCACTGCTGGCAACCCTAGTTTTGTCCTAATAAAAGTATTACATGGATGGTGTTTTGGGCTTTTGCTTTCAGAACAACACAACCATCTTGACAAAATGTTCTGCCATAAAGCATGGATGCCAAAAAGTGCAGCCATATAGCTGCCCTAAGCAGCTGGTTGAACAAGAGGGCCATACCATATAATCAGTCCTGAGTACATCTGGCAGATTATAGATATTCTGTTTTCTGGTTCTAAAGGCTGGAAGAGTGCCTTTCTTTTAAAAAAACATGTGAACGTTCACCTGTTTAATTTGTTTTGGGGCTTAGTCATCAGAACGCTCAGCAAATGGCTCAGGAGTAATTGAAATCACTGATCGTACAGGCACACACTGGACACAGGATCAAGCTATTAATTAAAAAAAATACACTAATCATACAAAACTCCAAATCTTGTTCTTGGGTGGAAACTCAGTTCTAATCAGACCGTGCAGTGATTTTCACAGAGAGAGCATGCTGTGTTTTTAAGCTGAATGAGAACTACTCTTGCTCTGTTTTGACTAAATCTTTTTTTCCAATTAAAAATCCAACTTTTTTTGCTCACAATCATACACTTCTGCCTGGGAATGTACACATATGTATTTTTAGATTTTCATTTAATTTTCTCGCAAGGCCGTTTTTATCTTGCCTTTTTCTTGGGCAAATTTTCCATTTCCATTTGTGGTATTTTTACACTATTTAACATGCCATGTCAGTTTTATGCCATTTATATGCAACTGATGCAAAAACACTCATCAGTTTTACAGCACTGTTTCTTTCAAATGTTGTTAATATGGTCAGGAAAAAATACAGATGGGTGCCAATTTGTGCTGACTGTAGAGAAGTATGTGGAGTATGGAGAAATTATTTTTTAACAAACCTTTTTGAATCAAACCTGTTACAAAATTTGATCATATCCTGATTCTGTTATTTATAGGCACACATTAAACACAGTGGTGAAATTCCATTTTATAGCTCTGTTTCCTGATCTTGAGCATTGGGTTTATGTCTCTGCATCACGGATTCCCAACCTTTTTTGAGCCTGTGGGCACATTTGGAATTCTGACACAGAATGACAAGCACAGACACAAAATGGCTGCCATGGCTTACCTTTAACTAACAAAGGAGGAACCCAACGAAACTGTAAGCAGTGCAGACAAGCGCTTATAATCTAAATACAAAAATAGTAGTTCAAGAATAATGACATTAGCATAACACAAAGTAGAAAACTATTTAACAGTCTTTTGAGTGTAATTTCAGATGAGCAATCCTGTAAGAAGACTGGAAAAAATTCTCCAGAGTAAATTTCCATTTCGTAAGAAGAACTTCTTCCAAAGATCAAGACATCCTTCATAAAATACAATATACAAAAAAGTGACTATTCTACATTCATTATCATATACAGGCAATATACCAAAAGCTAATAAACTTTACACATACATTAAGTGCCTCTTCTTATTCCATGGTTGAATCATATCCAAAAACATTTGACCAATTTCTAAAAAATACAATGCATCTTCAATATCAAATATAATGAGGTCAAGCGTTGAAATATCTATACAAACTTTAAATCATCCTCTTACCCTAATATTTCCTGAAAGGTAGAAAGGTAAAACTTTTGCAAAAGTGGGCAAACAGGTTCAGTATCAAGCCTTAACAGGTGTATGCATTCAGCTCCTTTTATATCTATCACTGCTCAATCTTTTAAAGTTTTACTCTTTTGCTAATTCATTTCTACAACCATTTGTTAGTTTGCTCCCTTCATATCTTAGGGACACCAAAGATTTCATTACTAAGGTGGGAGGCTTACCAGTTCCTGAACATGCAGCCTTAGTTACCCTTGATGTTGCCTCGTTATATACTAATTTCCCACATGAGGAAGCGAGGTTATGTTTACTTCGGGTATTAGAAAAAAGAGGGTCTCTCCTTCCCTCCACTCATTTTTTGTTGGACTTAATAGATAAGGAGTACAATGATAGGCTCTGTTGGGCTTTTGATTTTACCCCTAAAGCATATTCCATTAGAAATATTGTGCTGAAACATTGGCACATCTTGGGGGATGTACCAAACTGTAAGAATCCACCGTTCATAGGTTTTCGCAGAACCACAAACATTAGAGATATATTAATCAGAGCTGACTTACCGGAATTGGAAGGAGAAACGTCTACCCCGAGAGGGCACTTTAAGTGTCAAAGATGTGTAGCTTGTTCACAAGCATGGGAGACCAAGGTTTTAGATTTTCCGGAGCTAGGCTTTAGGAAAGATATCAATTTCCTATCCACCTGCACAACTAAAGGTGTTGTGCACCTTCTACAATGCAGCTGTGGTCTGAAGTACATAGGTGAGTCTACACGTGCATTAAAGACACGTGTATTGGAGCACAAATCTTGCATAAGACATAAATGCCAGGATGCTCCCCTGGTTCAGCATTTTTCTGAGAAAGGGCACAGCCATGACGATCTTAAATTTGTGGTATTGGAGGTGGTGTGCCCTAGTAAGTGCAACAGAATAAATGTACATAGAACTGTACTTTGCAGGGAGGCTGTCTGGATTTATCGGTTAAACACCTGAATGTTTCTTTAGCTCTTACATGCTTTATATAAGTTTTTCATGCTAGTAAGTTAGTTATAGGATATAGATCTTAGTAACATAGCTTAGGCAATAATGTTGCCTATTTCCCGTATTGCAACTGTTCATATCAGTTTCCTTGTCAGTTTCAATCGGTTGAGCTTAGTCTAGGACCTTTTTGGTTAGTTTCCTTTTTTGTTAGTTGCCTTGTCAATTTCAATACATTGGACTTGTACCTTTAAAAGATTGAGTGGTGATAGATATAAAAGGAGCTGAAAGCTTACACCTGTTAAGGCTTGATACTGAACCTGTTTGCCCGCTTTTGCAAAAGTTCTACCTTTCTACCTTTCAGGAAATATTAGGGTAAGAGGATGATTTAAAGTTTGTATATATATTTCAACGCTTAACCTCATTATATTTGATATTGAAGCATTGCATTTTTTAGAAATTGGTCAAATGTTTTTGGATATGATTCAACCATGGAATAAGAAGAGGCACTTAATGTATGTTTAAAGTTTATTAGTTTTTGGTATATTGCCTGTATATGATAATGAAGGTAGAATAGTCACTTTTTTGTATATTGTATTTTATGAAGGATGTCTTGATCTTTGGAAGAAGTTCTTCTTACGAAACGGAAGTTTACTCCGGAGAATTTCTTCCAGTCTTCTTACAGGATTGCTCATCTGGAATTACACTCAAAAGACTGTTAAATAGTTTCCTACTTTATGTTATACTAATGTCATTATTCTACTATTTTTGTATTGAGATTATAAGCACTTGTCTGCACTGCTTACAGTTTCGTTGGGTTATTCTTTTGTTAGTTATATAGGCTGTAACCCTCTTGTATGGCTTATCTTTAGTCACACTGTTGTGGAACTCAGGAAGATTTTTTTTTTGGGAAAGCCCAACCTGGCCCCACAAACATTCTGAACACACTCGGTGGGCACCAGGAAAGGCATTGTTGAGTGCCACGGCCCCTACAGGCATTTTGTTGGAAACCTTTGCTCTAAATTGTAGAAATTTACACAAAATTACATAAAAAACATAGGAGAAGCCATGTCCATCCAGTTCAATGCTCTGTGCCACACAGTGGCCAAAACCCAAGTGCCCTGTGTAGTAATAAAACATTGGGTTGGATTCTACCAGCTTTTCTTTTGTCAAAAGAGGGAGAGACCCCTTTTGACCAACAAAAAGCTTTTTGCTTTTTTTTTAGTTCACATGACCCACATGGACAAAGGCCATTCAAGATCTGACTTGCAGTGGGCAGAGAAATTGAGAAAAACCAAGCAGAAAAGCTAGCTGAATTCAACCAATTGCAGCAAACAGATAAAATGACCACAATTTGGTGATGAATATACTTATATCTTAGTACCATACCATCCTAGTACCTCGTATCAAGTCACAACTAAAGTCTTAAATAAATTCAAACACATTTTTATTCCATCTTCCTAAGCAACACTGGATAGGGCGAGGAGTAAGGTTCTCTAGTAGAAAATGCTCAGTTTTTACTGAATCACGTATGTAAGTGCCTTCAAGTCACAATTGACTTACGGCAACCCCAGTAAGGGGCTTTCAAGGCAAGTGAAAAGCAAGGGAGTGTTGCCATTTCTTGCCTCTGCAGAGTCTTCTGTAGTGGTCTCTGATGGAAGCACTGACCCTGCTTTTCTTCCAAGATCTGATGAGATCAGGATATACCATGCCGCTTTTCCTCCCAAACTGCAATGCCCATTGGCAGAACTATGCCAACAAAGCTGGTATAGTGTGTAGAGTACATTCCTATTGAGTTTAACTAGAAAGAGAAGCTGTAGATAGAATAAAACTGTCACGTTCATTTGGTGAATGGACTAGCCCAAAATCTCCAGAGGTATCTATCACACTGTAACTTTCTGTTGCCAAATCATGGGTTCCTTGTGCATTATTACTTTTTGAAGGTGAGGCGGGAAAAGCTCTTTGGACTAATTTAGAGAGATTGGTATAAGGTGTCCAGATTCATTGCTTTACTAGACAAGTTTCAACATGCCTTTTTTTCTTGGAGGGGAAAAAGAATATTTGGAATGAGGCTCAAAGCCAAGTGCACGTCATTTCCCATTAAACTGTCTCATAGTGCAAGACCTCAGGGAGGTTCACGGGGGAAATGATAAATGTAAAAGACACTTGGAAAGAAAGAAAGAAGAAAAACCTTCACTGGCAAACACATAATTTCTCCCCAGAATTCTTTCTCTAGTAGTGGCAATTATTTTATGTGGCTGTGGTTCTGTATTTTTCACCCATAAACCAACCTGTGTTTCCCTAGTTCTGAGGTTTTGGATTTAATCACATGGTTGTAAAGTAATATTGGTTTTCAAAGTAGAAACAATCTACAGGAAGTGCCCCACATTGTAAACAAAAGTGTTTGGACAAACTCAGGAAATATCCTGCGTATACCAAGTTTTTGAGGTGTCAGAACTTACATTGCAGGACTCCTATTAAACTTCCAGAGCACCATGTTGTAGCGTCCTTGCTTAAAATGTCACGTTCCAAACTATTTTTCAATTTACCTCTCTCTCACACACACACTTGAAAATGGGTTTAGTTCTTTCTTCCTTTCTTTCTTTAAACCCTTATAAAATGCTCAGTTCCCCCACTACTTACATCTTGGGACATATATTAGACCTCAATATTCCAAAAATTTCCAAGAATGTATTGGCAAATGACTCTTTGCAAGCAGTCGATGAGCACCAGTGGTGATGATGAAAAGTGCCATTAAATCACAGCCAACATATGTTGACCCTATGGGGTTTTCAAGGCAAAAGACATTCAGAGGTGGTTTGTCATTGCCTGTCTCTGTGCAGCAAATCTGGACTTCCTTGGTGGTCTCCCATGCAAGTGCTAACCAGGTTAAATTCTGCTCAGATCCCAAGATTTGATGAGATCAGGCTATCCAGGTCAAGGCAAGCAATTTTTAACGTGCCTTATATGCTTGGTATGTTGTTATATGGGGAATTTTAATTAAGGATACCCCAGATATTCTGGAGAACAGTTTGGCGATGGGACATAATGTATACTTTCCCTATATTATAACATCCTATTTCATTTTACAAGTGGGGACCCGCAAGAAACTTGCAGGGAGGGCCATTCCCCTTCTTGTTTCCTACCCTTCCTCCCTACTTTTCTGCTTCTCACTCTTTCTCCACCCTCTCACCCCATCTCTCACTCTTTCTCCCATTACTGTCACTCTCTCTGCCCCCCCTATGCCATAACTCTCTTTCTTTTTCTGCCCCCCTAACCCAATGACTTTCTTTTTCTTCCTTTCTGCCCCCCCACCTCATCACTCTCTTTCTGGCTCCCTACCCAGTAATCTCCATCTCTCTTTTTCTGCCTGTCTACTCCAGCACTGTCTCTTTTTCTCTCTGTCCCCTCACCCTGAGGGCCCCCCATAGCCACTCTCAGTGACTTGCCCAGGTGATCCAGGAGTTTCCCCTCCCCCCATCGCTCTCTGTGGCTCACTCAGCAGCTTCTTCCCTTCCTCCTCCCACCACCTCTGTGGCTCACGGGGAGCAGCTCTGGGCTAGTCAGCAGGACTCCCCCACCTTATCTGCAACTGGAGCAGCTCTGGGCAAGTCAGCAGATCCTTCCCTTCCCCTCCAACCTCTGCGGCTGGCCTGGAGCTGTTCTGGGTGAGCCAGCAAAGTCAAAGTAATTTATTATGATATTACACCAGCATGAATCACTGTCAGCGAGCTGCCATTTCTTTGCTGTCATGTCTCACGTCCCTTCCTTCTGCCCCCCCACCTTTGTAGTTGAAATGTTTTCTCCGTTAAGCAACTGCTGTAACCAAGGTCGCCAGCTGGTGAGAAGTGGGAGTTATGCTTGTCCAGGTGATCCAGGAGTTTTCCCTCCCCCCATCGCTCTCTGTGGCTCACTCAGCAGCTTCTTCCCTTCCTCCTCCCACCACCTCTGTGGCTCACCGGGAGCAGCTCTGGGCTAGTCAGCAGGACTCCCCCACCTTATCTGCAACTGGAGTAGCTCTGGGCAAGTCAGCAGATCCTTCCCTTCCCCTCCAACCTCTGCGGCTGGCCTGGAGCTGTTCTGGGTGAGCCAGCAAAGTCAAAGTAATTTATTATGATATTACACCAGCATGAATCACAGAATATACCATAATCGTCACCCAAAATTGTTAAAAGTTTCAGTTAAAACTATACTAAATTTTGTATCAGAAATTGTAAAAAAAAAAATCCAATAATACATAGGGATATATTTGTGAGAGAAAGGTTTTAACCTTTATGACTTAAAATTTACAAAATTATATGCATTATATTGGCTTATGCCTTACTTTTTGTCTTCTTACTTTCTCGAATGTTCAGTCAAATTTTGTAGGCTGCTGCACAGAATTTCACGCAAACCTGCAGGTTTTCTCCCAGGAAGCAACACTTTAACATATCCCGGATTTGTACACCCAGGGTTTCTATTGAGCAGGGGGGAGTTATACTTTGAGTGATTCATTTGATAAAAAGGGCAGTAAAGGAGGATGTTCTGTTGTTTCTATCTCACCACTGCCACAGGGACATAATCTTTCATTCAAAGGAATCTTTTTCTATCGCCCCACTACTACCGCTGTTGGGAGGGCTTGCCATCTAGCGAGAGTGAATGCTCTCTGGTGGCTTGGGATCTCCATCTGAAATAGGTATTCCTCTGGGGCAGCTGTATATCTGATTCATTGTTAAGCTAGAAAGGCTGGTGACCTCACTGCATCACACTGCCATTCGATGTCTGACTCTCTTCTTTATTGACGCTTTGGCTTGCTCAAGTCCCATTTTTAAAATCAAGTGCAGATAAAATCCCATGTTTGCCAAATTATCAATTATTGCCTTTTCCCAGGAAGATTGAAAGCTGTTACTAAAAAGGGGGGGGTAGGGGCAAGGTTTAATTTTAGCCATAGATTGATAGTGGCTAGGCACACCCTAGCTGATTCTTTAATCATGCCTGTCTCCAGTCTCAGATTTACATTTGAGACCTATCTGGGTAATTAAAGAATTGTTCTTAAGAATTTTGATTGTACTCATTCTAAAGGAACAAAATAGGATTGTGGGGTCACAAATAGAGTTCCATACAGGTGTTGAGCTAAAGTTTTAGCTTGGAAAAGTTTGAGGGCTGCTGGAATGAATTGCCCTCCCTTGGTGCGTGAAAATTTGGCTATAGCTTAGGCTGACTTTTGTCCTATTTCTGTTCTAGGGCAGAGCCTTTCCCTCCCCCCAGCACTCCCTGCTGCTCACCCAGAGCTGCCCCAGGTGGCCCACCAAGCCTCTCCCCTTCCACTGGCTCGACTGGCACAGCTCAAGGCCAGAGCCACCAGAACTGTTAAAAGTAAGTGCAGACAATGCTTTTTTATTTGTGGGAGAATTTCAACACCCCAGTGTTTGTTTGCTTTTTATTGTCAGATTTTTCTGAAAACCTAGGAGGTTCCCCAAATTTACTGAAACATCTATTTAGGTCAAGTGTGCCCCCATCTTCAGATTTTGTTATCTGCAGATAGGGGGCACACTTGGGAATTAGATATATAAATTGAACTGTAATGAAGAATGTTATTGAAAAGAATAAAATAATTAAATGGGGGAAATGAGCATGGGGGTCCAGGTGGCCTTTAATCATCAAAAAATTATGTCCTAAATGCACATAGCAAATTTTGTTATGATTTTCCCACGGCTCATAGGGTGCATTACATTACCATTGCCCAACCTTTTTGACAGTTGCAGAGTCAAAGTTATGGTTAAACTTCAGATGGCAAACTGTTGCACCTTGAACTCGCACACCCACTTTGATGTCTCCCAGGAGAGCATATCATTGCAATGGCATCAACATCTTTCCACAACCATCCTTAAAACCAATGTTTGAATTTCCAATGAATAACAAGGTTGCAATATAATTGCCACTGTACTCTCTTTCTGAGCAAAGGATACCTGATGCTGAATATCTTTTTTCTACCCTGTTGAAAATGGGAGTGGAAGTCAAGCTGCTATGTCAACTTCAAAGAAAGGATCATGCTGTAAATGTACTCAGTTGTAGATATATGTAAATACAAAATACTATTGAACTACCATTGGTCATGAAAAACATCTGAGTACAGTGTGTTGAACATCTTTCATCGTTCACTTTTAAAAGTAGGGTTGCCAACATCCAGGAGGGGTTTGCTGATCTCCCAGAATTACAACTGATCTGCAGACTACAGAGATCAGTTTCTCTAGAGAAAATGGCCTCTTTGGTGGGTGGACTATATGATATTATGTCTTGCTGAGGTGCCTCCCCCTCCCCAAACCCCACCATCCCCAGGCTCTACCCTCAAATCTTCAGGGGTTTCCCAATCCAGAGTTGGTTACCTTATTGAAAAGGGAGGAGGATGTAATTGGGTGTTGAGGCTGCATTTGCATGGTGAATTTCACCCCTGCGCCTCAGAAGCAGATCTGAAGCACCCACGCCCAGACATCTCAGCACTATTACCAGTTTGCAGCTGTCGGTAGGTAAACCAAGGCCTTCAGTAAATAAAACTGACTTGTTTCCTGGGACCGTGATCCAATGCAGAGTTCAGCATGTATAAGAGAAATCAATAAGCTTAAGCATCCTGAACTTTGTGGTTGGATTGCGGCCATAGTTCGTAGTAAATCTTAATCAAGGTAATTTTGAAGGTGATGTATTAAAAGTGTTGAAAATACTTCCTTATCTGAACAACATAGTAACATAAGCGTGCTGCTGATACGGATAATTGTAGCCTGAAGTTACTGTTTCATTCAAAGAGTCTTATCTCCTTCACTCCTCTTTCTATCCTGAGCTGATATCCTTGTGCTTAATTTTTTTCAAAACACTGCATTAAAAAAAATGTGCAGGAGTTGAGTAACCACAATCTAATATAGATTATTTTAAATATTCCCTCCCCTCCAACTTGAAAGGTAACTGGTCCCTTTGAAAAAGAATCTTTGTTCTCAAACTACAGGTTCTAGATGCAAGAGGCCATAACCCACACATCTCGTTCTATTTGTTACCCTGTTATTTCACCAGAAGAGGGCGCTGTCAGCCTTCTCTCTGTTGTGCTTTGGCGGCACCAGGGCTGATGGACAGAGGGCAGTAATGTAGTTACCAACTCAGCATGGGTCAGGTAACTGTAGGGACCACTTTTGAAGGTAACTTATTAATATGTGATCAATACTTTCTTAGTTGGACAAGGTAGGTACATAAGCATGCACAGATACAAATATAACATTTTGTACTGTTTTCAGCTATACAGATTACAATCAGCATTTCAAATTGCCTGTAAAAGATACACATATCCAATATAAATTTTGGAGCACAGGTCTAATAGACCCCACTTGACACACCCACCCCATTAGGAGATGAGCTACCACAATTACACCAGCTGAAGATTCCAAATTAGTTTCAAAGGCAGCTTCATTTGGAGTGCATTGTAGTCATTAACCCTGCTTTTAAAAGTTTCAATGAATCCATTATTTTCGCTTAAGAAATGTAAATCGACGAAAGAACAAGGACACTTTCTGTCACATCCGCCTGAAACCAGGGAAGGAGGATCTCTTAAGATGATTGGGACAATTCAAGAGACTTTCATTCCTATTTGAGAAGAGGGAGTTAGGGGGGAAATAAAAGTTGTTTTCTCATGGACACAACTTTTGGTAGATTCCCTAATGCAATTAGATTTTAATTCAGATATTAAAGACTCCTATTATTTTAAATTGCCACATGACCCATTTCTGAATCTGATTTTTGTTTTATGCACCCCCAACTGAAAATGTGGGAGGGAAGGTGACATGGTATAGCCTACTCTTGACAGATCTGAGACACTAAGCAGGGTTAGACCACCAAGGAAGACTCTGCAGAGGAAGGCAATGGCTAACCACCTTTGCTTCTCACTTGCCTTGAAAGCCCCTTGCTGGGGTGTCTGTAAGTTGGTTGCAACTTGACAGCACATAGGTATGTATATACAGAAAATCTCTCCAAATCCTGAATACTCAAGATCACAATATCTGAACAAGGCCCTCTGGCCTTTTCCATCTCTAGAGTCCCTGACATGTGATCAGGCTATCTCATGTGACCTGGAATTCCTGAAAGCACGGGAAGGGGTGGAAAAAAAAACAACCACTACAGCCATTCTCGTGCCACTTAGACAAGGATGGGAAGATGCCTTCTAGAATAGACGAGGTGGCGCGGCGCAACGACGAAGCCAGTAGAGTGATCCCTGGTGGCCTGCAGAGATACAGCAGAAAGCGGCCGTCGCTAGCAGCAGAAGGCGCGGAAGATGTCATCTCCCGGCGCGGCGGAGCCTACTGGACAGAGCCGAGGCCGGGAGAGACGAATCAACGTGCCGAGAAAACTGCCTTGCCGGAGAAGCGCCACGAGAGAAACGTCCTGCTGACCGAAGGAAGACAGCTGAGAGCCAAGGAAGCCGGAGGCCGGAAGGGAGAGCCGCCACCCCCGGGGTGCTAGGTAGGCTGACCCAACCCCTGAGAATGTGCCCATAGTTAGGGAATTACAAAGTGACTAGCACTACAAATTGTAAACTGCCCAGAGACCCCCATGGGGGGGTTAGGGCGGTATATAAATCGAATGATAAATAAATTAAAAAATAGCCTCTTTTTTGATTATTTATAATTCTTTACCTGTTACTTCCATTTGTTTTCAGGGGTGAGTATCCTATGGCTTTTCCCCTACTGTTCTTAAGTGAAAAACTCCAGAGTACTTGGTCTTGGATATTTTGAAAGTTAAGATGAAGCCTATTTAGTCTAATTTGTCTTCCGCTAGAAGGATTTATATATTTTGCTTTCTGTATGGTACGCTCCAAATGGGGGGGGGGGGCTCTTCTCACTGCTCAGGAAAGTTTGAATAATGTCTAATTTAAACCTACGTGGTTGAATTTTGACACATATCTCTGATGCGCTCTCTTCTGAAGCATAGAAACTGATTAAAAGACTGATGTTAATTTGAATGGGGAAAAAAGATGGAGGGGGGAGAGAGAATAAACTGCACCTGCGCAAGGCTAGGATTTGGCAAGCCACCTGGAGATGTTCCAAATGTGCATTTTCATAATAATTAGCGCACCCTACACCTAGTTAGCATCTCATAAATAACCATCAAGCAGTCATTCCATAAATTGTCTTACACTACACAGTCAGAGGTTACAGCAAAAGCAAAATGTGATATTTATTTTAAGGATATGATGCAGTTGTACCTTTTGGTCCAGTAGTGTGTGTGTATGAGTGTTCAGGATACTCCCATGTGTCGACAAATACATTTATTTTATGTAGATGCTATACTTAGCTAATGAGCTATTTAGAATGACAAGTCCATTTATTTAAGTATAACTTGATCACACAAGATGAAATCTGGAAGTCATACTCGGAAGGAATATGTGCATAAAGGAAGGGAGCAAGATCTCATCCACTGGTCCCATCCGTGCCCTTTCATGTGTTTAGCATATCTTGTTAACACGGTGCATGGATAGTTCAGATCTCCACTCTGCCATGGAAGCTTGCTGTGTGACCTGCTCTCAGCCTAACCTACCTCACAAGGTTGTTTTGGGCAGAGGAGAATGATGTAAGCTGTTTTGGGTCCCCATTGGGGAGAAAGGTGGGGTAGGTGTCAAACTTAGAAGTCAATAAAATTGATGTGTATTCAATCATCCACTTCATGGAGCGGAACTTTCCCACTTCCCATCCGGCGACAGCCCCCTGAGATTTTGTTCCTAGGAGTCAGCAGTCACTCTGGAACAGCTTAGGTGGCAGAGTAGGGTGTCTGCAGTGGGGAACTGGCAGAAACCATGGCCACTTCCCCCACGTAAGTAGTAATATGATTCCAGCAGAGGAATTCCATGGTTGGATACATGCCACACATTTCGCCCAGTGACCTAAATTGTGCATGTGCTTCTTTTCTCCATCTAGAGTGATCAGCCACCATATCAGAGGGCCATTCAGTTTTTGCAATGCTCATGGAGCTTCAATGCAGCCCCTACTCATTAGGGCTATACACATAGGTGAGGATTTCAAGGTTCCCATCCTCAGGTGTACTGTATACCTTTATGTGTTCCAAAGCACTAGAAGTAACTATAGAATCTGAACTGCCCACCCTGGTCCTCCATAGATCATCTTGTCCACCCTTCTTCACCCTGCTAGGACCTTCCATCATCGAATGGCCCTGCCTCTCAGTTCTGAGGAGAGATTAAGCAGGTACCCCTCTGCCTTTCAGTTTACATGTGTAACCCAGGGGGTGAGATTCATGTCTGGGCCATTCTAGACACTGCCCGCGGTGGATCAAAATTGGAGTCCCGTTGCTGCTGGACCCAACATACATGAAAAGAGGGTAGGCATGATGACCAGTAGAGTACCAGAATACAACACACAGTGGGTTGGATACAGACAGCTTTTTTACTCATCCTCGTCCAATTCCTCTCCTTAAAACAACCCCACACATGGACTTTGTCCATCCACATCTATGATCTCCAACACAGCTTTTTTTGGGGGGGGGGGTCATCCAAGACGGCCATTCCCTTCTCTTTCACCAGCCAAAAAGCTGGTTCAATCCGACCCCATGACAACGGTCTCAAGTCATCACACTCTGGAATATTTAGAAGTGCCTTAGAGAGTATTGGAAACCTAATAGGATTTCCTAAAAACAACTAATCATCTGTGCCTCACAAGTAAAGATTTTAATGGGTAAAGTCCCGCTCCTTTTTCAAGTGTTGAAAGGTTGTGTTTAAACTCTCTCATTGTACTTAAGTAAATTTGAAGTTGCAGATGTATGATTGACTTCTGTTTAGAACCAACAGGTAAAGGAACATCTACAGTCTCGTCATCACATTCTACAACTTCCATTATAGACAGAAATTCAAACCCCCAAGTGACACCATCTGCTTCTTTCTCCTTCTCCTAACTAATGATCAAAGGATTCAGAACCTTGCTGTTGGGCACATTTGGATATTTTCCCCCATTAATCAATCTTTGATATAATGTAATGGGAAATGTAGACAGGTCCAATGAACCATGTGGCAGTAAACAAAAGTTAATACCAGCATAACCTAATGAGTTATTTACAACATATCAGGCATTCAAGTGCATTTTCAGAAAAGAACACTGATCTTTTATTGGTATACTAGGCCCACAGGGAATTGACCCTGATGGGACCATGCCATAAACTGCCCCATGACAGGATTTGTAATTTGCAATTCTGATTTTATATATAAGCAGGGCCCAAGGTCACCCAATGAGCTTCCATAGCAGAGTGAGGATTCAAACCTGGGTGTCCCAGATCCTAGACTGAAACTCTAACCACTATACCACAATGCCCTTTATGGGCTGGCTACAGTTGAATAGTAGTGAATAGCTGGGCCTGGGTGAGTCATGGAAATCACTTGGTAGTAAGTTGTTTCGTGGCTGCTGCCTGGCCTGGCCTCAATGAATATTCTCTCAAAAGGTAAAGCAGCTCTAGAAAAGGTCCTGTTCCTTCCTACTGCCTGTTAGAGACAAAACAAAGGCTTGAGGGTTATCAATACACTCGTGGTTGCCTAGCAACAGTCACTGAAGGCATTTGTTTCTTAAAGCTACAGGTGCAGTTTCTTTTATTTCAATAGCTTTTAACCCACTCCTGAGCCTTTTTTTGTTGTTTATATTTCAGATTTTTCTGCAAACCTGTGGCTTTTTTCAGGATTCTAGAAAGGGCTTTCTTGTCTTTTCATGGCTCCAGTCTCCAGATTTAAGTATCTACAGATGGGGTCATATTGAGAATTAGATATATTGAGAAGTGGGGAAACCCACAAGGACTTGGGGGAGAGTTCTCTTTGGTTTCCCTTGTATTCCCTTCCCTACTCTATTTCTTCTCTCTTTGCTGTTGGTAGCCCCAATATCCTCTCCCCTTCTCTGCTTCCATCTCTCCTTCCCGATCATCAACAAATGGTAAACAAAAGTTTTAAATGTTTCCTTTGAGACTAGTGATTAAATTATTAATTAAATATGATTGTGCCTTGCAGCAATTATTTCTGAAAATGCTGCAGAGTGCATTGTATTAACAAAAGGGTTTTTTAAAGTCATTAATACACCCAAAATCAATGTTTTAAATTTCCTGTGGTTATGAACCTGAAATCATTGCCATGAGTCAAAAAGATCTGTAAAAAGCAGATACTATTCAAGCAGCATCAAAAATAAGGCTTAGCTGTTTAAATGTAAAAATGTCCAATATGGATGATCAAATGAGCAGTTGACTGTGTTTGATTTTGAGCACAGGGGAACCATCTGTTCTCCTAAAAGTTCAGAAGTTGCCATAAATAAGACTGTTGTGTATTGTTGTACTGGTCTACTGCAATCCACAATGTAGGTAGCAATTTATGTTATGTGAAAAATGACTGTTATGTGAAACAACTGTTATGTGAAAAAATATCTTTGCCATAAATAAGACTGTTGTGTATTGTTCTACTGGTCTACTGCAATCCACAATTTAGGTAGCAATTTATGTTATGTGAAAAATATCCGTTCACAGACTCAAGAGAAAGGACAAAAACAGAGACGGTACCTTAAGTAAACCAAGATGACAACTTTATTAAATGCAAGGAGCTGGATCCTACCTTCATCTTCTGCTAAGCAAGAACTCTTGCTGAAGGCATTTGTTTGTGCCTTGCAGCAATTATTTCTGAAAATGCTGCAGAGGGCATTGTATTAACAAAAGGTTTTTAAAGTCATTAATACACCCAAAATCAATGTTTTAAAATTCCTGCGGTTATGAACCTGAAATCATTGCCATGAGTCAAAAAGATCTGTAAAAAGCAGATACTATTCAAGCAGCATCAAAAATAAGGCTTAGCTGTTTAAATGTAAAAATGTCCAATATGGATGATCAAATGAGCAGTTGACTGTGTTTGATCTTGAGCACAGGGGAACCATCTGTTCTCCTAAAAGTTCAGAAGTTGCCATAAATAAGACTGTTGTGTATTGAGAGCCAGCACTGTCCGAAGACGTTTCCGTGGTCATGTGGCCGGCATGACTAAACACCAAGGCGTCATTAAGGATCCTCCAGACCTCTTCCCCAGCATTGCTATTGGGGGTGGCATGACTGAGGACCTGCTGAAGTCCACAGCCTGGCAGAAGATCCTCCTGCAACTTGAAAACACTGAATCAATTTCTCATCACCTGCCTGGAGGCAATGAAGGAAGCAGGGGCAAGATTTTTCTAGACACTCCTCCCACCTGGCCAAAGACCTCCTGCAATATGCTGCAATTCTTTTGTCTTCCATTGAAACCCTCCAGAAGTAATGAGGCTCAAATGAATCACCTCCCATAATTCAATAATCCAAAAACCAGTTA